>NC_061122.1:121512030-121593488 GCF_002878395.1 Capsicum annuum | reverse complement strand
TATTATTATTATAAGTATATAAATTAAACCCACTACTTTTCAAATTAGCACTTAGAATAAACAAGAGAACATATTTTAAATTTTCTTACCCTCTTTGGAAACATTACAATACATTATATAAGGTACAATTCCTTATCAAGTAGGTGCATCACTTAACTATCCTATATACACCAATAGTTGCACTTGTCTAAAGGGCTAAATTAATCTCTTCCTTTTTTTTAAGGTGCAACAATCTCCCGTACTTAGGATCATTCACCCCCGAATGATTATTTAAGCTTACTCACCAACCCACCATGATCTAAGACATCAACTAGATCATTTAACTAACTTTGGTCTCACTTTATCCCATCAAAAGGCCTTAAAATTTGACTAACTCTCCAAATTTCCAAAAATTTTGCCAGAGTTTCCTTTGTAAATAGGCCTATCGGGTACCTGTTAGCTAACTAGAATACATACCAATATACTTCACAGAGCATCACAACACATATAATACTCAACAAATGATACATGAGGCTCCTCTTGGCCTTAAACTCCAAAACAATAGTACACGAGGCTCCTCTCGACCTTAAACATCATTAAAAGTAATAACCAACCATGTAACTTACCTTATACTCTGCATTTGCGTGTTGTTTCCATGTAAATCTCAAAACTCATTGGCACAAATCATATACCTAAACATATCAGGTAAGAATCAGATATCAACAAAAAAAAATATAGTAGAAACTAATGATCATATAAAGGGACAAGTAGTTTAAGGACCTTTTGATAGTTTTTGGAACAAATAAGGGTATTTAGCCACGGGGACTTCCTCAAATGATAAGTCTCCAGCAAGTTAAACACCCTCTATAGGGATCACGCGAGACAACTATCCTAAGCATTTACATAGCATAGACATGTGAAATATAGGATGCACTCTATCAAACTTTGGAGGTAATTCTACCTCATAGGATACCTGTCCAATTTTGCGAATAACTTTAGAGGGCCCAATATACATGGGACTCAACTTACCCTTCTTACCAAATCGCATAATGCCTTTCATAGGCGACACCTTCATGAATATGAAATCATTAATTTGAAATTCTAAATGTCTACGTCGTATAGTTGCATATGATTTTTTCCTAATCTGAGTAGTGTTCACCCACTCTCATATTAACTTAAACTTTTTGACAGCTTGATGGACTAAATTCGAACCTTGTACTTGTGCCTCGCCTACTTCAAACCAGTCAATAGGTGATCTACATCGTATCACATATAGAGCTTCTAACGGAGCCATGCTAATGCTAGATTCATAACTATTATTATAATCAAATTCTATTAATGGCAAATGATCATCCCAATTACCTTTAAAATCCAGCACGCATGCTCTCAACATATCTTCGAGCGTCTAAATGAAGCGCTCAGCTTGGCCATCTGTCTATGGATAAAATACAGTGCTAAGGTTCACCTGAGTAACCAAGATCCTAGAAATGATATCCAAAATTGATCTTTAAACGGGGAGCCTCTATCTAAAATAATAGCTAATCTTCCATGCTACATTAGGATGCAATCCAATCCAATACCTGAGGCATCACTGTACACTACATATCCTTATGTTCCTTTTGGTAAGGTTAACACTGGCGCAGTAGTCACTCTATGTTTCAGCTCTTGGAAACTTCTTTCATAAACATCTGACCACTGGTACATAACTTTTTTTTTATCAATTTGGCCAATGGGAAAAAATAGAGAAAAATTCTTCCATAAATCTCCTATAGTAATCGGCAAGCCCCAAGAAACTATGTACCACAGTAGGAGTGGTTGGTCGATGCCAATTCTTCACAGTTTCTATCTTCTGAAAATCTACTTTGATGCCTTCTTACGATACCACATGACCAAGAAAAGCTACCGAGGTCAACCAAAAATCACACGTAGAGAACTTAGCATACAACTGGTGCACTCTAAGTGTCTGTAATACTGACCTCAAATGATCTACATGCTCAACATTACGTGACTAATCAAAATATCATCTATAAATATAATCACGTACGTATTAAGACAAGGTTTGAAAATCCAGTTCATCATGTCCATGAAGGCTGCCAGAGCATTCATTAGTCCAAATGCTATGACAAGAAACTCAAAGTGCCCATATTTTGTTCAAAAGGCTGTTTTGGGAATACCTGCTTCACGAATTCTTAACTGGTGATAACCGAACCTTAAATCGATCTTTAAAAAAAATTAGCACCATGCAATTGATTGAATAAATTATCTATTTGAGAGAAAGGATACTTATTCTTTATTTTCACTTTGTTCAGCAGCCTGTAATCTATATACATTCGCAATGTGCCATCCTTTTTGCCTACAAAAAATACTGGTACACCCCAAGGTGATATAATAGGTCGAATGAAGCCTTTATAAAGTAAGTTTTTTAACTTCTATTTTAGCTTTCTCAATTCTGCAGGCGCTATTCTATAAGGTGGAATGGATATCGGTCGGGTACTAAAACCACATCAATACCAAAATTGATCTCTTTGACGGGAGATAATCCAGGAAGTTCATCAGAAAACACCTCTAAGTACTCGTTCACCACTGGTACAAACTCTAGAGTTAGTTCTTACTTTTTGGCCTTAATGTCTTTCACTTGGACTAGGTTATACAAATACCCCTTTGTGATAAGCTTTCGTACCTTAAGAAAGGAAATAAACCTCCCTCTAGGCATCATAGAATCACCCCTCCACTTTAAGATTGGCTTTCCTAGGAAGTGAAAATGGGCTATTTTGTCTCAAAAATCAACTATATCATAACAAGAGGATAACCAATCCATACCTATAATAACATCAATGTCGACCATTTCAAGTTTAATTAGATTAGCCAATGTAACATGACCACATACAATCACTACATAATCATAATAGACTCATCTAGCTATAATAGAATCTTCTACTGGATTTGATACTGCAAATGGTTTACATTGCAACTCAGGCTCCATTCTAAACTTCTTAGATACAAATGGGGAAACATATGACAAGGTAGATCCTGGGTCTATCAAGGCATATACGTCATGTGAAAAACTGATTAAGGTACTTGTGATAATATATGGAGATACCTCTGAATCTTGCCAACCAGCTAGTCCATACATATGGTTTGGACCAACATTCGAATTGGGGCCTCTGCCCCTACCAGATACTCTACCTGCTGATGTAAATTTTGTAGGCTGATGTAGATTCTATAGGCTGATGTAGATTTTGTAGGCTATGATCAATTACCTCTACCTTTACCTTTGATCTGTGGATAATTACGTACCATATGACCCTCTATACCACACTATTAAACCACATTTAAACCACGCTGACACTCTCCTCCATGTAATCTGCCATACTGCCTACGTATAGGTCGAGGTCGTAAACCTCGACTAGCACTCCTATGAGGTCATAAATTTGGTGCTCTAAAATTCTGACTCTGCTAATACTTATGCCTCAAGAACTGAGTTGGATCATTAGATGTAGAGAGCATAGTTTAGTGGGTCTGCCTAGGTGGCCCTCTACCACTACTTCTTTGATACTGGTTGGCCATCCTAGCCCTCTTACTCTGCTCCCTTTCATATTTACTATGCGATTACATTGATCCTCCTCCAAGTGCTAAGCATGTTCCATGATTCTTGCTATATCGAAATCTTTATTCATAGTAGAAAAAGAAAGAAGGTCCTTCAAGAAACCCACAATGCCATTTACAAAGTAATGAATCTATTTTGCTTGTGTGCTAACCACCTCTGAAGCATATTTAGAAAACTGTGTAAACCACAAACAATACTCTTTGACACTAAGATTACCCTAATTTAAGGATAGAAATTCATCCACCTTTGCCTCTTTGAGCTCTAATGGCATGAAATAATCCATGAAGGCTTTTACAAATTCTGTCCAAACTGCAGAGGGAGCTTCTTGACTTCTCTAGGCAACCCATATATCATACCAATCAACAACAACATCTTTCAGTCGATGGGTGACCAATTTAATTAATCTGTATCCGAGACCCGCATTACCTTACAAATTCTATAAGCCTCATCAATGAATTGTTGAAGGTCCTCTGCAAGCTTAGAACCTGTTAATTCTAGTGGATTCATACAAAAAAACCTTTGATCATATATTCTGCTATGCCTCCTTGAGTAGCAACAGGTATATCCGCATTCTATCTTTGGGCCTGAACGGCGACCAACTATGTAAGCAATTGTATCACTCCCTTAAGATCCGGGTTTGAGGCACTTAGTGGTGGCATATGAACTATCATTGGTAGCACTGGAAGTGCAGAAGCCCCTATAGGTCCCTTCGTCCCGGGCATTTGAGAACCTAAAAGTATTGAATCCAATGAACTTTCTTGTGTCCTATTCAGATCTACCAATATGGGAGATTACTTAGTAGTGGCTACCTCCTGATAATGCTAGTAATGTCCTATTGGGATACTTTATCCTTCTCTATAGCAGACATGGTCTGTATCACAAATAAGTAGAATAGGAGTCAGAAGTAACTTCCTATGACTTAACTTTATTGCACGATCTAGATTATAAATAAAGGTCAAATTCCTAAATGTCCATGTAGTTCCTTAATTATAAATGTGGCATGCAACACATCGATAAGTAAGGTGCTACTAGACACGGTTTCATTGATTCCCTGGAACAAGTGAACCTAGGCTTTGATACCAAGTTTGTCACGTCCCAAATTAATAAGGACAAATAAGAACTGTATACAGTTACTCTGCAAGCACTCTATGACATATGCGAGGTTATGGGATAATAACGAGTAGGATATTTAATAATAGTTGGATATATACACGGGGGAGTTACATTAACAAAACTATACAATACTACATGATGTCCATGAAGCCTCTAGTCAGTTTAACACGTTATACTACAAGTGACTAGTTGGCATCAGGACCAGAGACCTGTACATATAATCAAAATACTAGGTATAGATTACAGCATCCAAGCGCACACGCAAGTGTACATGGTCTATCAAGTAATATAGTGTCCTTCAAGAAAGCCGAGTTATCAATCCCACAGAGATTATATTTGGCAACGATTTGATTTCAGTTCACACTTAAGATTCAATTGAAGTGAGAGTAACCAAATAAAGAGTTTGTAAATTTTAAATTAAAACTAAACAATATGGATGTTGACACCAAATTTTTGCCCTCCAAAACCAAGTTTAATTTGAGTTTCTTTAATTTTAGATAAAATTACAATATTTATTTCATCTGAATAAAAGCTTTTTCAAACTGTTTATGTACGTAATTTTGTCATTTTAAGTAGCAATTATAAAATTCGTATTTAATTGTACGAGATTATATAATTTGATTACTTAAATATATATTCTATGGAATATTGAATGTTAATCAAGGATTATCTTGAAAATAAATATAATGATTAAAATCTTGATTTTAATATAATTTATTATCAAAATAATTTATTTGGATAAATATGCATTTGGTTTTATTAAATAAAAAAGCTCAGGATTGAACAAGGTGTTAATTCATATCGGATTTTGATTTAATTTAGTCAATTTATTAAATTTGGACCTTAATTGAAATTAATTCGATCGTAATTGCAATGCAATTGGTCGATTGAATTTTAATTAGGTTAAATTTTAAATACAATTGTCTAAACTTTCCTTTTGGCTATTTAATAAAGATCCAAATTAGCCTAATTTACTCATTTCCTTTTTAATTTCCGCAGCCCCCTTTTAATTAAAATGGGACCAGGCCCAAAAAATAGCACCCAGCAAATTTCGGTCCAACTACATATCAGCCTAATCCAAAGACATCGTCCTAGCCCATCTATCTCTTCTATCTTCTTTAGTAAACCAGTACAACAGCTCAAAGCATACAATTCCAACAATTTCAATATCGATCAACACTAACGTATCAATGATCTCAACAACGATTACAATAGTAACAACATCGTGCAAACTGACCCGACCAGCTCTAAATTGACCCAAAACTAACCCGTTGGTGGTCTTCCTCACGCGTCCTACATGAATCCATGCGTGAAAGCCTAGAAGCTTCTAAAAATTGGTGAGTTGGCTTCTCCAACGGCTCAATTCCACAAATCTCAGGTATAGGGGTATGATTTTGTACATATGTGTTACAATTTCATCGGCCCTTGGTAAAAATTCATTTTTCCTAATTCTTATTGGTCCACTAATTTCAAAATTTTAGAGAAAAATAACAAAATTAGTACAATTTATTAAGGGAAGATCTTATCTTGAGTTCAAATTGGGATTTCCTTTTTGGAAAAATTCCCTAAATTGCCCTTGCATGGCCTCTTATCCCACATCAGTGGAGCATTTGGAAGGGGGATCTTCTTGCTCTATAAATAGCTCTCTTCAAAGCAAGAAAGGGGGGTTGAGAAAATTTTAGGGAAAAGGGGAAAAATCCAGGTAGCTAAGATTTCTTTTCACAGTAAAAAATTCTCTTTTCTTTCTTCTTTTTTTGAAAGCTGGTTGAAAAATCGGGGGTTAGAAAAATTGGGTTGGAAATTTTTGGTTGTGAAAAAGGGAAAGGGACCTCAGAGCTAAAAGATTTCCTTCACAGTAGAATATCTTCTCCTTTCTTTTTATTTTTATGGAAGTTTGTTGATTAATCAGAGGTTCTCAAGTTGATAACGCTGATTTTCAGTGGTGGCAAATTTTGGCAGTTAGCTCATAGTCCCATTTGCTGCTCCGAAATAGGTGACACCCCATTTCGTTTACTTTTGACTATGTCTACTTTATCTCAACCTTCTATAGTTGTGAGTATTAGTGATATTGCATGCTGGGTTGTATGTTGTAGAGGTCTTAAAGACCATAGGTTGCTATTTAGTCAGATGTTTGGACATATTGTTATGTATTAACACCTCATTTTTGCACTTCCTAGTCAAAGATTGTTGCTTTGATTGTGTTCAATAGTTTTAACCTGATGTTGTTTGATTCATAGTTTTAGCCTGATGTTGTTTGATTCATTGTTTCTTTGATTGTGTTAATAGCTTTAGCCTGATGATGTTAATAGGAACCGCTTACTTAGAATCTTTAAATTTTAAACGATTTTTTTCTTTTGGATCGTTTAAAATATTTTATAAAAGGTTTCTTAATTCTTTTTCAAAATAAATTGGCAACTCTAAAAATGTCAAAATTCCCACAAAATAATGGAAAGTAAAGGTCTTAAGATAATCAATAAGAGAATACCAAGGGTTAAATCACTCTGAACAGTAATATTATGCTATTGGATTTCATTCGTTAACTTGCTTATAGTGGTTGTTGATTCGTACGGTTAATTGTACGATTTTGGTTTCCCAACCTCTAGTCTTTTACCTAAGTTACATTATAACTACATCGTTGAGCGGGGATGTAATAGTTCACTTAAGATCTTAACACATATCATCCTACATATTAATCAAGTAAGGTATCTAAGTACATTCCTGTCCTAGATACTAGTTCAAGTTTCTTATTTCATAAGGAATCAAGAACCATACTCTGCTTATTCCCATGTTTTATCACCCTATTCCCTCTCCCAAGTTCACAAGGTTGAAGGTGGATATATTCTAAGGGTTGAAAATCCTTAAAATAGTTATAATAAGAATAAACAAACAACAAATATTGATACGCAAAGAAAACAAACTTAATCCATAGCAATAATAATCATGTTCTTGGCTTCAACACCGGAAAGAGGCCGTTTAGCCATGCATAGTTATAATCGCTATAAAAATGTTGTAATTAATGACTAAAAACATGTATGAACTAAATAAAATTAATAAAAAACTGATAATGAAGTTGTATAAGCCCCTTTATCTCCAAAATATGTCAAAAGGTATGTAAAAACATGATACAATATGTATATATAGCATAAAGGTAAGCCAAGTCCATTTAGGAGTCGAATTAGCTTGAAACGCCCAGGTGTGGAGTGGAGAGTACATCTTGCCCTCTATTCCTATGGAATGGATAATTCTTCATAGCCTATATCCCCCTTTAATAGAGCATGCGATGCATGCTAATCGCATGACCTCTCTGGAATTTGTCCTTCGAATTTTGGTTAAGTGTTGGCCCTTCCTCCTTCCATCCCTTGTCTTGTGGTGTCTTTCCATTGATTTTACAACCTCTTTAACATCAAAATATCATCATATTCAGCTCCAAAAGCATTATACATCATCACACCACACGAATTTGAAGCATAAACAACACCAAACCCATTACGATGAATAAAAAATAAGAGCTTAGACTGGGTGGATTTCCATGATCTTTCACTACAAGTTCCTACTCTTTATTTAACTCATATGAACTTTGTACACTACTAACAACTTGTTCCACATACCATAACATCTTTAAAACTATAAGGAATACATAGAACTAAATAGAATCCAATGCTATAGACTAGAAAAGAAACTAGCTCAAGCTAGGAAGACTAGTTTTCTATATTGAACTCAAATTGCAAATTTACTTGGAATTCACTTGGAACCTTATAATCACATGCTTTAACACTTTTATACACATTTTATATCATTATCAACCAATATAGTATAGAATCATCCTCAAAACAAGGCTAAATAGACTAGAATAGTTGCACTAGAATGCATAAATACACCCAACACCAATAGACTGGCTCCAGAGAGAGTTAGAGCTCACTATAATATCAGCTACAAACAACAATAGGGCCTAATATGGACGTCTTCTATCCTGAGGAATTGAGCCTCCATTAGTAAAACATGGTGGGCCTGAGACGTCAGTACATAAATAATATGTACTGATATGAAAGCAGACAGAATAATAGCCGGATAAGTACAAAAGTTCATATGAGTCAAATGGTAAAGTGAAAAATGTATGAGCCAACAAATAACACATATACAATACAAATTGATAACTTGTGCACCGAACTTATTAGCATCATATATAATATTTAGAAAAGCATTCATTATAATATAGGGTCTATACTTTGCCTAGGTGATGCACTTATCCTATAAGTCGTACAAATGATCACAAGATGGTCTTCCAAAGGAAATTTGAGTAAAGTATAAAGCATATGTTGCTCACATACTCATTACTATGATCCCATATATGTAACTATAATCATAGTTAGTATTTCGGTATGCCCCACCCAAGGGCTCACTATCAGGGTCTGCCCGCAAACCATGTATGCAATATGTTGGCTTGAGTTAGAGAAAACCAATCCATGATATTCTAGATGACTTCAAATACAAATAATGACACAAAGGTAGGTATGCCGAATGGTTGATCTCACTATAGTGGTTTGGTCTCGATCCTGTGCACAGAATCACGTTGAGCGATATGCCAAAAAAAACCTATGTACCCTCCCACCATTAATGTTTATCAAATAATAACTTGAAGGCTTATGATATGTAAGTTACGGTAATGATCAGTTAGCAACCATATATAAGTAAAACTATACTATTACTATTTACCCCTAATGTGTAAGGGCTTCAAGTATAGAAACTTATAATAATATGGAAGTATCATAGAAATTTAACACAAAGCAGGAAAGATAAATACTTATAAGCTTGATTGTAGAGCGAGGGAATAATATGTAAGGTAATATAAAGATTCCACTTTTGTATTTCATGAGAATTATACTAACATCAAATAGGAAAGAGCATATGATATAAGGTAGTGCCTTAGTGGTGAGGGAAGGTTTAGCTTTACATACCTTAATGATTTACTAGATACGATAATATTCCAAACATTTATCCTTCCATTCACCAGTTTAAGATATTCAATAACCAATCTACTAACTACAAGGATAACATATATGTTCATTAATGACCCAAAGATGTATTTAACAATTTTATTCTAATAATCTTCGATTATGCTCAAAACTAATTAAATTTCTTAACAAAAATTTGGAATGATTTCTATCTTTCCCAACTTATGCAATTCAATATTAAATCCACCAATTTTTAGGAATCCCTAAAAGCTCCTCGTTTATCAAAATTTCTCCTTTTTTCTCTTTCTCATGAACTATTACAAAGAGTAGTGCAAAGATTCAATTAAACAATAATCATTGACTAATATTACACCCTAACATACATTCTATATTTAAATTCAAGTATGGAGTTATGAAATTACCTTTTTGGAATTAACCCCAATTTGAATTCATGAAAAAGTTTAAGAAATGCTTAAATGGAAACAAGTTTAAGGTCGTAGAGATATGCTTCTCCCGCTTAGAAATTCCTTTCTACCTTTTAGTTTTGACTTTAATTCTTTAAAATGACTTCTTTGGTGAAATAGATAAATCGAGGGTGAAGAAACGGAGCAGTTGGTTTCTTACTTTCTGGAAAGCATTTCCAGTGAAGTGTTTTTAATGCCCCCTTCTTCCTATTTCTTTTAGCATTTAACACTATATTATTATTATAAGTATATAAATTAAACCCGCTACTTTTTAAATTATCACTTAGCATAAACAAGAGAACACATTTTAAATTTTCTTACCCTCTTTGGCAACATTACTCTACATCATATAAGGTACAATTCCTTATCAAGTATGTGTGTCACTTCTCAATCCTTAATACTCCAAAAGTTGCACTTGTCTAAAGGGAAAAATTAATATCTTCCTCTTTTTTATAAGGTGATACATCTTCTCACTCAGTAGCAGATCAGAATAATTTATGGGCTACTATACCAGTCGTTCCAGTGGCTAATACTACCGCAGCTAGGATTCAGGACTTCACCCAAATGAACCCTTCTCTATTTTTGGGATCCAAGTCTGATGAAGATCCGCAGGAGTTCCTTGATATGGTTTAGAAGGTAAGTGACATTATAGGGGTGACTTCTAGTGAGAGTATAGAGTTGGGTACTTACCAGTTATAGGATATTGGTCATACCTGGTATAAGTAGTGGAAAGGATATAGAGACACAAATGTAGGGCCTGTTGAATAGGAGGTGTTTGCTATGGCCTTTTTAGATTGGTTCTTTCCCTTGTAGTTGAGGAAAGCTAAAATCCAGGATTTTACTAATTTGAAGCAGGGGAACATTAGTGTGAAAGAGTATTCTCTTAAGTTTACTCAGCTTGCCAGGTATGCTCTTAATTTTGTATTTGATGATAGGTCTAGGATGCGTAAGTTTGTCTCTGGTGTGGCTGATAGCATAGTTAAAGAGTGTAGGACTGTGATGTTAATTAAGGAGATGGATTTTTCTAGGTTAATAGTCTATGCTCAACAGATTGAGGAGCAAAAATTTAATGAAAGAGAGGGAGAATAAAAGTGATAAAATAGGTAGCTTTAGTTTTTCTTAGCCGAGATTGGAGGGTGGTAACCATCCTTAATTCCATCAAAAATCTTCATCCCCAGCTCTATCTTCAGCTATTGCTCCAGTGCCAAGGTTCAGAAATGGTAATCAGGATAGGGTACCAGGCTCTAAGACTCAGGGTAGCGTGAACAGTGGTCAGACTAATACCTTTTACCAGAAGTGTGGTAGAAATCATTAAGGTATATGTAGGGTGGGCAGTAATATGTGCTTAGATGTGGCAAGCCAGGCCACAGGTTGAGGGAATTTCTGATAGGTATGTGGAAACGAAGGAATGATCATCAGCAGGGTCAGACTAATTCTTCAGTAGCACCAGCAAGTCCCCCAATTCAGTAGGGCGTCACTTCTAGTTCCATCAGTAGTTAACGACAAAATAGGTTGTATGCACTCTAGTCCCTTCATGATCAGGAAAGCTCTCCTGATATTGTTACGGGTATGTTGTAGGTCTTTCATTTACATGTTTATGCTTTGTTAGATCCTGGGGCTTCTCTTTCTTTTTGTTACCCCCTATATAGCTATGAATTTTGGTGTTAGTCCTGAGATTTTAGAAGAATCCTTCTCAGTGTCCACTCTAACAGATGTCTCTATTGTATCCAGGAAGGTATACAGGAACTGTTCACTCATGATATCCTAGAAAGTTACTTTAGTTGATCTTGTGGAGTTAGAAATGATGGATTTTGATGTTATTTTCGGCATAGATTGGCTTCATTCATGCTATACTTCAGTCGATTATAGAAATAGAGTTGTTCATTTTTAGTTTTCGAATGAACCAGTCTTTAAATGAAGGGGTAGTACTTCAACACTTAGAGATAAGCTTGTGTCAAACCTCAGAGAGAGGAAAATGTTATCCAAGGGGTGTATCTACCATCTTGTTCAAGTCAAACAGTCTAGTTCAGATCCTCCCAGTCTCGAGTCAGTTTTAGTAGTGAGGAAATTCCCAAATGTGTTTCTTAAAGTTGTTCTTGGAGTTTCTCCCAAAAGGGAAATTGACTTTGGAATCAACCTTCTTCCAGATACCCAACCTATCTCTATTTCGCCTTATAGAATAGCTCCACCTGAGTGTAGGGATATAAAAAAATAATTGAAATATCTCTTATGTAAGGGATTCATCAGGACCAATGTTTTCTGTGGGGTGCTCCAATCCTTTTTGTGTAAAATAAAGATGGTTCTCTCTTAATATGCATCGATTGCTATTAGTTAAACAAATTCATAGTCAGGAATAAGTACCCACTCCCTATAATTGATGACTTGTTCAACCAACTTAAGGGTTCCAGTTATTTCTCTAAGATAGACCTTAGATCCAAAAACAGAGTCAGAGAATGTGACATTCCAAAAATAGCTTTCAAAACTCGATATGGTCACTTTGAGTTCCTAGTCAAAGCCTTTGGACTAACAAATACCCTAAAAATTTTTATGGACTTGATGAACAGAGTGTTCAAGCAATACTTGGACATGTTCATCACAGTCTTCATAGATAACATCCTTATTTATTCTCGTAATGAAAATGATCATGCAGACCATCTCAAAATGGTATTGCAAACTCTTAGGGCCCATCAGTTGTTAACAAAATTTAGTAGGTGTGAGTTTTGGCTAAGATTAATAGCTTTTCTTGGCCATATTATTTTCGGTGATGGCATTAGAGTTGAACCTAAAAATACCAAAGAAGTGAGAAACTATCCTAGGCCCATTTGTCCATAAAATATTAGGAGTTTCTTAGGTTTGGCTGGATATTATCAATGGTTTATTGAAGGGTTTTTGTCTATTGCATCCCCCGTGTCCATATTGACTCAGAAGAAGGTCAAGTTTCAGTGGTAAGATTCTTGTAACAAGAGTTTTCAGGAGTTGAAGACTCGACTCACCTCAACCCCAATTTTGACTTTGTCCGATAGTTCAACTGGGTTTGTTTTTTACTATGATGCTTCTAGAGTTGGTTTGGGTTGTGTTTTGATGTAAAGGGGTAAGGTCATAGCCTATGCCTCTAAAAAGCTTAAAACCCAAGAAAAGAATTATCCTACCCATGACTTGAGTTAGCAGCTGTCATGGCCTTGCAAAATTTGGAGACATTATCTTTATGTGGTGCATGTTGATGTGTTCACGGATCACAAAAGTTTGCAGTATGTGTTCTAACAGAGAGAGTTAAATCTCCATCGGAGAAGGTGGTTAGAAATATTGAATTACTATGATATGAGTATGTTGTATCATTCGAGCAAGGCCAATCTACTGGCAGATGCCCTTAGTAGATTTTTGATGGGTAGTGTTGCTCATGTTGAGAATGATACAAAGAAATTAGTTTAGTAGGTTCATCAGCTTGTTAGATTAGGTGTTCGGCTGGTTGATTTAGCTAAGGGTAGTGTTAGGGTTTAGAGTAGTTTAGAATCTTTATTGGTTACCAAAGTAAAGGAGAAGTAGGATAGGGATCCCAGTTTAGTTAAGCTAAAAGATTCAATAAGAGATCAGAAAGTTAAGGTTTCTCCCAAGGGGGAGATGTTGTGTTGCATTGTTAGGGTAGACTGTGTGTTTTATGTGTTGATGATTTAAGGCAGCAGATTCTTGTCGAAGCACATGTTGCACGTTATTCTATTCATCCAGGGGCCACTAAAATATATCATGACCTACGAGAAATCTATTGGTGGAGTGGTACGAAAAGGGATATTACAAAATTTGTAGGAAAGTGTGCTAACTGTCAGTAGGTTCAGGTTGATCACCAAAGTCCTAATGGCACTATACAGGAGTTCAACATACCCACTTGGAAGTGGGAAGAGGTAAACATGAATTTTGTGATAGGGTTGTATCATTCACATTGCCAGCATGATTTGATATGGGTTATTATGGATAGAATGACCAAATCAGCCCACTTCTTATCAGTCCATACTTCTTATTGAGCCGAGGATTATGCCAAGCTATATATTAGAGAGTTGGTTAGGTTGCATGGAGTTTTATTGTCCATTATTTCAGATAGAGGTACTCAGTTTACCTCTCACTTTTGGAAAGCTTTTTAGAAGGGTCTTGGTACCCAAGTTTGTCTCAGTACAACCTTTCACCCTCAGACAGATGGTTAGGCAGAGAGGACTATCCAAACCCTAGAGGACATGTTGAGAGCCTATGTTATTGACTTTAAGAACAGTTGGGATGATCACTTGCCATTGATTGAGTTGCCTACAATAATAGTTATCATTCTAGTATTCATATGGCTCCATTTGAGGCTCTTTATGAGAGGAGATGTAGATATCCTATCGGTTGGTTTGAGGTAGGTGAGACCGCATTGATAGGTCCAGAGTCAGTATTCTATCCATTGGAGAAAGTTCAACAAATCAGAGAGGGGATCAAGATATCCCAAAGCCATTAGATATTCTAGGTAGATATGCATAGGAGAGATCTCAAGTTTGCAGTTAGAGACAGTTTATTTGAAAATATCTCCTATGAAGGGAGTGAAGAGATTTGGCAAAAAAGAGAAGCTTAGCCCCTGATATGTTGGCCCTTACAAGATCTAGAGTCGCTATAGAAAGGTTGCTTATGAGCTTTAGTTTCTTGCAGATTTAGCATAAATGCATTCAGTATTCCATGTTTCTTAATTAAAGAAGTGTAGGCAATCCAGTTATAGTAGTCCCTTTAGAAAGTACAGGTGTCCAAGACATCATTTCTTACGAAGAATTCCTAGTTAAATTCCTTAATCGTCAGGTTGGTAGACTGAGGAATAACGAAGTTCCCTTGGTCAAAGTTTTTGGTGGAATCAGTCTGTTGAGGGAGCCACTTGGGAAGCAGAAGCGGATAAGAGTACCAAGTACCCTCATATTTTCTATGCTAACTCAGACTAAGTACAAGGTAATAGTTTTTCTTAGATTATCTTCTCTCTATTCTCAGTTCCAGTGATATTATCTTCTTCTTGTCATTCTATGCATTCACGAATCAGTTCAGTCATATATCATGTTTTAGACTCAGTCATGTAACCATGTTTCCAGTTATAAATGTTCAGTATGTGATTTCAGTCCCCTCAGTATTGTCATCTTAGTTAATCTCATTCGAGGATAAGAGTTCCCAAGGGGGAGATAATATAATACCCCGTATCAGTCTTATCTTAGTTCAGCCCATAGTGCAAGCATAAGAGGCTTAACACCTAAAAATCTAGCTAAGTATTGGTGACTTAGTTTTATTTTTGGCCTCTTAACTTTGATTATTTTTAAAGTAACCTTCCCGACCCCGAGATGATGGTTTCTAAGTTAATTCATGTTCAGGGATGTTAGTATCAGGTCTCGGGGAAGTTTCGGATGAGGATTAAGGCACTTTTAGATTTCATTTTTAGAACCTCACCGTGATTACACTGTATCGTGGTGGGTATAGTGATGAGAAGTTTATCGCATTGCAATGGTGGCCAAATCTGCATTTTAGTTGCAAATTTAAATCCTACAATGGTAGTCTGGTCTTTTCCCATTGCCCCAATCCATGAAAACACGGGATTTATCACCAGATAAGTCATTATATGCCAAATTTCCTTAATTTCCTCTCTAAAATAAACCCTATCCACCACCCACATTGTAAAACTCCGCAAAATCCTAAGCTAAACTCAGTTTTTTAAGCTTGCTAAGGGGTCCAAGACTTAGAAAATTCTAAGTATTCAGACTTAGTATTATTTTGGCGGTCGTAAGTTGGCAACTCTATTTCATGACTATTATGACCTTAAAATGTCAATCTTTAGGTTGATTCATGATCAGGAATGTCAGTAGGTATTCCCGGACGAGTTTTA
Source organism: Capsicum annuum (assembly GCF_002878395.1). NCBI lineage: Eukaryota > Viridiplantae > Streptophyta > Magnoliopsida > Solanales > Solanaceae > Capsicum > Capsicum annuum. The sequence continues at coordinate 121,577,498 of NC_061122.1, read as the reverse complement.
TATGTAGTATCTTATGACCTTAACATGAATTCACATGTATGTAGTATCATGTGAATTCATGTTAAAGCCTTGAAATTATGATTCTCATGTGTTGATTAGTACTATATGCATATACAATGCCTTCCAAGTGTTTGATAAGTTGTTCATGAGAATTAAATAGCGAATTTATATCATGTTAGCATATATTCAAGTTCATGTCATGCAAGTGTTTGCCAGAATGTCCCAATGAATGAATGATGATCAAGTAGTTATTTATCATGTATCAAGATTATGCCATGTATTATAATTTATGCTATCGAGTCTTAGGGGTAATTAATACCCAATAATTTAACTGATTACCTAGAGCCATGGTCAGTCTCGAGATAGTATCAATCATGTCATGATCAGTAGTACTCTCAGTCAGTTACACAACTCAGGAAAAAAACTCAATAAACTCAGTATCAGTCTATTCTAGTTTAGTATTTAGTTCAGACCTCAGTAAATTCAATCAGTTAACAGAATTTAGTAGTATTTCGTCAGTCAATGAAACTCAGTGAACTCAGCTCAGTTTAGTTTGATAGAATAATCAGTAATAGTTCAGTCAATCCTAGTATGAACTAAGAATCAGTTCAGTGTCTATTCAGTTAGGAGTAGGATTCAACACTGAGCGAACCTAGGGATGGAGGCATTCCTGCCAATAGTGGGTTTGACCCTTAGTAGCAATCCCTGCATTATAGAACTACCTAGCTAGCGTAGGTTGAAATATCCTCTTGCTAGATTAGAGTTGATACATCTTGTATGAGTTTTTCTGCCAGCAAGGGTTGACAAAAGGGCTTCCTGTCAAACAGGGTTAAATCATAGTTGCCTTTAACTGTGGCACGGTACTGACACCCTTCTAACTGGGGTTACAGGTTGGACCCCATCTCAGTTTCAGTTCTAGTTTCAGAATAGAACTCAGTTCAGTTCTACAAATTCAGGACTATCAGATACAGTCACTCAGTTCAGTACGAAACTCAGTATAGTTCCACAGGATTAAGACTGTCAGATACAGTCACTCAGTTATCAGCTACATAGTATTAGTAAACTCAAATATCAATAAATTAGGAATTCAGAACTTAGTATCCAATATTATAACGGCCTCAGATTATAGTATAAGTATTCATGCATGTACTCCTATTCAGTTATATTTGTGTCATTTAGTCTGTGTTGTTCATGCATATGAATCCATGCATTTCAGCCTACCTCACTTTGCATACCAGTATATTTAAAGTACTGACACATACCTTTATTTTGTGCTATGATGTTTTATATCATAGGTTCAGACGCGCGGGCTCCCGGTCATACTTAGCAGTTCAGATATTTAGATAACAGAGTTAGTGGTGAGTCCTCTTAGTTTGGGGACATGATGATTATTTCGGTAGTTTAGCTTATTTCAGTAGTTCGGAGTTAGTTGGGGACTTGTCCCATCAACTCCATATCTCTAATAGTTTAGAGGCTTTTTTAGGCTGGAGTATTTTCCAGACAGATGTTTTAGTTTGGGTATTATTATACCGTATTCAGTTTTATTATAGTATTGAACCTTATGGTATGTTTTCCACCTAATTTCCGCATACTACAGTATTATTATTCAATTATTATAGAAGGTAATAGTTATGGGATAAATTGTGGTCCTTCGAAATTATGAGAACCGTATAGCATCTATGGTACAGACTCGGGGCATTACAAACTTAGTATCAGAGCCTAAGATTCAACAGAGTCCTAGAATGTCTGAAAGCCGCATCTAGTAGAATCTTGTGCATAGGTGTATAGCGCACCACATTTATGGACAGGAGGCTGCGAGATATTTTAGGAAAAGTTTCCCTTCTTTTAGTGTTCATGTTGTACAAGTGAGCATGAGCTCCAGTTAAACTCTCTATCTAATTAAAATTTCTCTTCCGTTTACAGAATATGCCTCTAAATAAGACTAAGGAACGGGAACGGGATACCAGCCAGAACGCCATCCCGTCCAGCCAGATCCTTTAGACGAACACGTCTTCCACGCTGAATTTAGAGCAGCTTTTACCACCCTAGCTCATTCAGTGAAAGCCCAAAATGAATGTCCAATTGTTCTTATAGCTAACCCAATGGCCAACACTACTGCTTCCAGGATTCGGGATTTCACCCGAATGAACCCTTCATTTTTTATTGGGTCTAAGTTAGATGAGGACCCTCAGTATTTTCTTGATCAGGTGCAAAAAGTTACAGATATTATGAGAGTGACTACTGTTGAAAGCACTAAGTTGTCTGCATATCAGTTATAGGATGTGGCCCACTCATGGTTCAAATAGTAGAAAGCAGAAAAGGCCGCAGATGTAAGGCCCATAGAATAGAAGGAGACTGTTATTGCTTTTCTGGATAGGTTCTTCTCGGTAGAGTTGAGGGAAGTGAATTTTTTCAAGTTTATAAATCTAAAGTAGGGCAATATAACGGTACAAGAGTATTCTTTAAATTTTACTCAATCTGCCAGATATACTCCTAATATAGTAGCAGATAACAGATCTATGATGAGTAAGTTTGCGTCTGGCATGTCTAATAGTGTGATCAAGGAGTGTAGGAATGCAATGTTGATTAAGGAGATGGACATATCCAGGATTATGGTCCATGCTCAGTAGATTGAAGAGGCTAAGAATAAAGAGAAGGAGGGGGAGAACAAGTAGTTTTAACTTTGCTCAGCCTAATTCAAGGGGTGGGAATCATTCTCAGTTCCACCCAAAATGCTCAGTTCTGGCTCCATCCTTAGCCAATGCTCCTGTGCCAAAATTCAGAGATGGCAACAGAGATAGGGCATCAGGCCCTAAACCCAGGGTAGTGTTAGCAGTGCCCGAACCAATCCCCTTTGTCAGAAATATGGCATAAACCACCAGGTTATCTACAAAGCTAGCAGTGATGTGTGTTTTGGATGTGGCAAGCCAGGCCACAGGGCCAGATAGTGTCCTCAGGTGGGTTCTCAGAGTCAGCATAATTGTCCTCCAGCTTAGTCTAGTCGTCCAAACTAGTTGGATGTTGCATCCAGTGCCACTAGTGGGCAGCACCCAAACAGACTCTACGTACTTTAGTCCCAACAGGATTAGAAGAGTTCTGTTGATGTGGTCACTGGTATGCTAAAATTTTTCAATTTACATAGTTATGCTTTGCTATACCCAGGAGCCTCTTTGTTCTTTGTTACTCCATATATAGCCATTGATTTCGAAGTCACTATCAAAATTCTAGCAGAGCCTTTCTTAGTCTCTACCCAGTAGGTAAATCTATTAAAGCGTGGCAGGTATACAGGAACTGTTCGATTATGATATCTCAAAAAGTCACTTTAGCAGACTTAGTTAAATTAGAGATGACTGATTTTGATGTCATTCTCATTATGGATTGGCTTCATTCCTTCTATGCCTCAATCATCTGCAAAAATAGAATTGTCCAGTTTTAGTTTCTATATGAGCCCATCCTAGAATGGAAGGTTAGTACTTCAGCACTTAGGGGTTAAATTATTTCTTACCTTTGAGAGAGAAAAGTGATATCTAAGGGATATGTCTACCATCTCATTCGAGTCCAGGACTCTAGTTAAAAAACCTCTATTCTTGAATCAATGTCAATAGCATGTGAATTCCTATATGTGTTTCCCGAAGATCTTCCCAGAGTTTTTTCCAAAAGGAAAATCGACTTTGGAATAGACCTTCTTCCAGATACTCAGCCCATATCTATACCTTCATACAGAATGGTACCTGTAGAAGTCAAAGAATTAAAGAATAGTTATAGGATCTTTTAGATAAGGGATTTATTAGACCCAGTGTGTCCCCATGGGGTGCCCCAATCTTATTCGTACATAAGAAAGACAGTTCTCTCAGAATGTGTATTGACTACCGTTATCTAAATAAAGTCACGGTCAAGAACAAGTATCCACTTCCCAGAATCGATGACTTGTTTGACCAACTTTAGGGTGCCAGTTTTTTTCTAAGATAGACCTCAGATTAGGCTATCATCAGCTCAGAGTCAGAGAATGTGCCATCCCGAAGACAGTTTTCAGAACTCAGTATGGTCACTTTGAATTCTTAGTCATATCTTTTGGTATTACAATGCCGCAGCAGTTTTCGTGGACTTGATGAACCGTGTGTTCAAGAAGTACTTGGACATGTTCATCATAGTCTTCATAGATGACATTCTTGTGTACTCCTGTAGTCAGCATGATCATTCAGATCATCTCAGAAAAGTATTACAGACTTTCAGAAACTATTAGTTATTCTCCAAATTTAGTAAATGCGAATTTTGGCTAAGGTAAGTAGCCTTCCTTGGCCATATCATTTCCAGTGATGGCATTAGAGTTGATCCCCAAAAGACCAAAGTAGTGCAAAACTGGCCTAGACCTATATCTCTATCAAATATCAAGAGTTTTATAGGCTTGGCTGTTTATTACCGACTGTTTGTTGAGGGATTTTCATCTATTGCATCCCTTATGTCCAAATTGACTCAAAAGAAAGTCAAATTCTAGCAGTCAGAGTCTTGTGAAAAGAATTTTCAGGAGTTGAAGACTCAACTCACTACAGCTCCAATTTTGGCCCTACCATATGGTTCAGATGGGTTTGTGGTATATTGTGATGCCTTTAGAGTTGATTTGGAGTGTGTTTTGATGCAGAGAGGTAAGGTCATAGGCTATGCCTCTAGACATATTAAGCCCCATGAAAAGAACTATCCTACTCATGATCTTGAGTTAGTGGTAGTAGTATTTGTCGTAAAGATTTAGAGGCACTATTTGTATGTACATTGATGTGTTCACAGACCATAAAAGCCTGCAGTATGTGTTCTCTCAGAAAGACCTAAACCTCCATCAGAGAAGGTGATTAAAGTTGTTAAAAGACTACGACATGAGCATCCTATATCATCTGGGTAAAGCCAATATAGTGACTGATGCTCTCAATAGGATGTCTAGGGGTAGTGTTGCTTATGTGGAGGATGGTAAGAAGAAGTTAGCTCAAGAAGTTCATCAGCTTTCCCAACTAGGTGTTCGCTTAGTCGATTCGTTAGAAGGTAGTGTATGGGTACAAAGTAGTTCAGAATCATCCCTAGTTTCTGAGGTGAAGAAAAAGTAGGATAGGGATCCCAGTCTAGCTAAGTTAAAGGAATCAGTTATAGATCAGAAAGTAGCGGTTTTCTCCCAAGTAGGAGATGGAGTATTGTGCTGCCAGGGTCGATAATGTGTGCCAGGTGTAGATGATTTGAGATAATGAATTCTTGCAGAAGCATATAGAGCGTGCTACTCTATTCATCCAGGATCCACTAAGATGTACCATGATTTGTAGGAGATATATTGGTGGAGTGATATGAAGAGAGACATTGTAGAGTTTGTGGCTAAGTACTCAATATGTCAGTAGGTTAAGATCAAGCCTCAGATGCTAAGTGGGTCCATGCAAGAGTTCAATATTCCTACCTGGATGTAGGAAGAAGTTAACATAGACTTTGTGATGGGTTTTTCTTGTACTCATCGCCAGAATGATTCAGTTTGGGTCATTGTAGATGGGATGACAAATTCAACTTATTTACTATCAGTCCATACCTCTTATTCAACCGAGGATTATGCCAAAATCTATATCAGAGAGTTGGTCAGATTGCACGGTGTTTCATTATCCATTATCTCAGATAGAGATACCCAATTCACCTCTTATTTTTGGAAGGCATTCCAAAAGGGTCTTGGTACCCGAGTTCACCTCAGTACAGCTTTTCACCCTTAGACTGATGGTCAAGCAGATAGGACCATTTAGACTTTAGAATATATGCTGCGAGCATGTGCGATACACTTTAAAGGTAGTTGGGATGACCATTTGCCTTTGATTAAATTCGCATATAACAACAGCTATCATTCCACCATTCAGATGGCTTCATTTGAGGCTCTTTATAGGAGGAGGTGTAGATATCCTAATGGTTGGTTTGAATTGGGTGAGACCGCAGTGGTGGGGCCTAACTTAGTATTTGATACCTTAGAAAAATTTCAGTTGATCAAGGAAAGGCTTAAGATAGCTCAGAGCCGACAGAAATCGTACGCAGAAAGGATCTTAAGTTCAAGATTGGTGATTTTTTATATTTGAAAATCTCTTCTATGAAAGAAATGAAGAGGTTTGGCAAAAAGGGGAAACTCAGTCTCCGATATGTCGCTCCTTATCGAATTCTCAGCCATTTTGGAAAAGTAGCTTTCGAGCTTGAATTTTCTTCAGACCTAGCTTCAGTGCATCCAGATTTCTATGTATCCTTGCTAAAGAAATGCATAGGTGACCCAGCAATCGCAGTCCCTATAGAGAGCATAGATATTCAGAACAGCCTCTCTTATGAAGAGATTCTATTCAAAATCCTTGATTATCAGATTTATAGACTGAGGAACAAAGAAGTCCCTCTAGTCAAAGTTCTTTGGTGAAATATGTCCGTTGAGAGAGATACTTGGGAAGAAAAGGAAGACATGTGGACCAAGTATCCTCACCTCTTCTCCGCAAATTTAGACAGCTCAAGGTAATAGTTTTTCTTTGAATTTACTCATTCTCATATTCAGATATAGCTACTAACTTGGTATTAATTAACGTTGCATACTTAATCATGCATTTATGAATCTATTCAATCATGTACTCATGCTTCAGACATGCATGTTCAGTATATAAACCCGTCTTATCAGTAATCCCAATCATGCATTCATGAATCATGTTCAGCTATACATTCATGCATCAGATATGCATGTTCAGTATGATAATTCAGTATATCGATAATTACAATCGTGAAATCATACTTCAGTTGTGCATGTCCAGTGTCTATTTCCAGTCTATTAGTATTCTCAATTTAATGAGTCTTATTCGAGGACAAATGTTCCCAAGGGGTAGATATTGTAAGACCCAGCAAAATCCTATGCTCAACTCAGTCTTTTAAGCTTGCTAAGGGGTCCCAGACTTAGAAAATTCTATCTAAGTATTCAGACTTAGTATTATTTTGGTGGTCGTAAGTTGGAAACTCTATTTCATGACTCTTATGACCTTAAAATGTCAATCTTTAGGTTGATTCATGATCAAGAATGTCAGTAGGTGATCTCAGACGAGTTTTGTATTTTTCAAACCTCGTTTGAACCACGTTTGGGAATCCAAAATAGTGAATCGACATGATCTCGGTGTGGCGCAACAGCCATCACATTATCAATATTTTCCATGGCTCCCAGTAGCAATTTCCAGTGAACCGATGCATACTTGACGTGGTGTATTTTCTATTGCATCAATGCCAATAACGTAGTGCATCGTCCTGCGCATTGACAGTCTAGTTTTCAGTATTTAAAAAGTCGCATCCTCAGGGGTATTAGGGTTTTTTCCCACGCCTATTCATCTCTAAAATACGAGATTCGGCCCTTATTGAGTAAAATATACTTACTTTCTCCCAAATTAATCAAGAATAAGAACCTTAGGTGATTTAATTTCAAGGCCAAGGCTCAAAATTTCCACCATTGTTCTTCAGGAATTTAGAAACTAAGATATGTCAAGTGTTTATCCAAGGGTTCCTTCCACCCTTAGAGTTCAAGTAACTTGTTGAAACTTTAAGAAGCTTGATTTTATGCTTTCCATGATTTGGATTCAAGTTTATTCATGATTATAATGTTGATTGGATTTCTATTCCATGATTAAGTGTAAGATTTATGTAAAAATAACTATTATGTATGTAATATCATGTGAATTTATGTTAAAGACTTGAAATTATGATGCTCATGTGTTGATTAGTACTATGTACATATATAATACCTTCCAAGTGTTTTATGAGTTATTCATGAGAATTAAATAACGAAATTATATCATGTTAGCATGTATGCAAGCTCATGTCATGCAAGTGTTTGCCATAATGTCCCAATGAATGAATGATGATTAAGTAGTTATTTATCATGTTTTAGGATTATGCTATGTCTTATAATTTATGCTATCGAGTCCTGGGGTATTTAATATCCAAAAATTTAGCTGATTACCTAGAGCCATGGTCAGTCTCGAAATAACATCAGTCATGTCATGATCAGTAGTACTCTCAGTCAGTTACAAAACTCAGGAAAAAAACTCAGTAGACTCAGTATCAGTCCAGTGTAGTTCAGTATTCAGTTCAGAGGTCAGTAAATTCAGTCAGTTAACAGAATTCAATAGTATTTCATCAGTCAACAAAACTCAGTGAACTCAGTTCAGTTCAGTTAGACAGTATAATCAGTAACAGTTTAGTCAAGCCTAGTATGAACTAGGAATCAGTTTAGTGTTTATTCAGTTGGGAGTAGGATTCAGCACCGAGCGAACCTAGGGATGGGGGCATTCCTGCCAGCAGAGGATTTGACCCTTAGTAGCAATCCCCACAATATATAACTACCTAGCCAGCATAGGTTCAGATATCCTCCTACTAGATTAGGATTTATAAATCTCGTACTAGTTTTCCTGCCAGAGAGGGTTGTTGAAAGATCTTCCTGTCAGAGAGGGTTAACTCACAGTTATCTTTACCTATGGCACGGTACTGACACCTTTCCAACTGGAGTTACAGGTTGGACCCCAATCTATTCTGAAAGAGGCATGTTGGTTAGATGATTACCTTCCATAGTCTCAGTTTTAGTTCCAATCTCAGAATAGAACTCAGTTCAGTTCTACAGATTTAGGACTGTCAGATAAAGTTACTCAGTTCAGTATAGAACTCGGTATAGTTCCACAGGATTAAGACTGTCAGATACAGTCACTCAATTATCAGCTACCAAGCATCAGTAAACTCAGATATCAGTAAATTAGGAATTTAGAACTCAATATCCAGCATTATCACGACCTCAGATTACAGTATACGTATTCATGCATGTATTCCCATTCAGTTATATTCATGTTATTTAGTCTGTGTTGTTCATACATATGAACCCATGCATTTCAACCTATCTCATTTAGCATACTAGTACATTCAAAATACTGATGAATATCTTTATTTTGTGCTATGAAATTTTATATCATACGTTTAGACTCACGGGTCCGATCATACTTAGCAGTTCAAATATTTAGCTAATGGGGTTAGTGGTAAGTCCTCTTAGTTCGAGGACATGATGATTATTTTGGTAGTTCAGCTTATTTCAGTAGTTCAGAGTTAGTTGGGAACTTTTCCTATCAACCCCATATCTCAAATAGTTTAAAGGCTTTTTTAGACTAGAGTATTTTTCAGACAGATGTTTTAATTTTGGTGTTATTATACCGTATTCAGTTTTATTATAGTATTGAACCTTATGGCATATTTTTCTCCTAATTTCTGCATATTGCAGTATTATTATTCAGTTATTACAACAAGTACCAGTCATGGGTTAGCTTGTGGTCCTTTGAGATTATGAGAACCATGTAGCATTTGGGGTATAGACTCGGGGTGTTACATATATTCATAAAGTGAAATCATTAGTCCTTCGAGAAAAATCAAGAATTCAAGTTTCACCACCCAAGAACTTTTAAGAAAGTTAATTCTCTTGCAAGATTAAAGATTTAAGATATGTTAATTGTTCATCCATGGGCACTTTTTCACCCATGGAGTTCAAGAACCTATTTTCATGTTTTGAATTATGAATTGACATATTTGTATGAATTATCTTCATGAAACTTTTAAGAATTTCAAAAATACATAATGTCTATAAGTGATTTTCGATTAAACTAACCTTACACATTTCAATAATGGAATTTGTCATGTTAAATCATTAATTCATGGTTCTAGTTTTAAAGTTATGCTACCATCACATGTTTTAACTATCCCATGCTTTAAATTCATGTTCCTCAAGTGTTCGATAAAATGCCTAAGTAATGATTTTGGAGTAATTCTTACTTATTATAGTTTCAAATTCTTTCATGTGTTCTTGTTTTTATTGCTATCGAGTCTTAGGGGTTATGAATACCCAAAAACTTAGCTGTTTACATAGTGTCAGTATTTTTAAAATGGTTTCAGACAAACCATGAGTATCATCAGTCCAGTCAGTTATCAGATTCAGTTAAACTTAGATCATTCCAAAAGTCAGTGTCAATTAGTTGGGAGTAAACCTTAGCACCGAGTGAACATAAGGATGGCGTCTCCCCCGTCAGTAGTCATAAGGCACTTATCTCCCCCATTACTAGGCATGAGACATTAGTAGCAGTCCTTAGGGTCAAGACCTATGGCACCACCTAGACTTTGAAGGGTCCCCCATCAGTTAGGCATGACAACTTAGTCCTTCAGGACATCATATTAGTGGATCCACACTGCCATTGTTAGTACATGTGGTATGGTACTGACGTCTTTTCAACTGGGATTATAGGTTGGACCCTAATAGTGTATTAAGGCATGTCAGTTATAGCGAGCTCCCATAGTCTAAGTTCAATATTTAGTACAGAGTATAGTTTTAGGTTTTCTTGACCATAGCATACAGTTATCAGTTATTTAGTATCAGTATTTTAGTACTTCATCTCATAAACTATTTTAGTATCATGTTATATGCTTGGTTATACTTCCTCAGATTTTATAGCTTTCACATATACCATGCATTAATTATTTCATGTTGTTCATTCAGTAAATTATTATTTGTGTACATGAGCCCATGCATATCAGGCTAACCTTATTTAGCATACCAGTACATTCAAAGTAAAGACCTCATACTTGTTTCTTGTGCTATAATGTCTCAGTTCAAAAATATTCTCTAATCCTTATTTGTTCATTTTTCAGATCATGCCTCGTAGATATAAAACATAAGAAAATTCTTTTATCCCATCTGGTGGTAATGTTGATGGGGTTCATCCTACATCTGGGGTTCATCTTCGATCTCACGGTCCTATCTCTGATAGTTCTGGAGTTTTACCAGTTGCTATTAGTCCTCCTCAAGGCGAGGTGACTAATGCAGAATTTCATCAATATATTCATGTTATTGCTAAATTCATTGTAGCTCAGACTGAGTGAGATATGTCTGGTGCTTTATTTGTTGAGGCCACAAGGGTTGGCCAATTTAAGAAGATAAGTCCTCTTTTTTTTTGGAGTAAAGGTAGAGGAGGATCCACATGGCTTCTTGGATGAAATAGAAAAGATATTTTGGATGATGAAGGCTACTAGTGTAGAGGGGGTAAACTTTGCACCTTATATTCTTAAAGAGGTGACATATCAGTGGTATGAAGAGTGGGACAGGGATAAAGGAGATGTGGAGGAGTCATCTTTATGGGATGCCTTCTCTGGTGCTTTTCTTGATTATTTCTTTCCCAAAGAATTGAGGAAAGCAAAGATGGAGGAGTTTGTGAACCTCAAGTAGGGAAGAATGTCTGTTAAGGAATATGCCTTGAAGTTTTACCAACTATCAAGGTATTATCCTAATTTAGTGGCTGACATGTCGGCTAGAATAAGAAAGTTCATTTCTAGGTTGAATTGAGATATCATTTTTAGAGGAAGATTGATTTACTGATTAAAGATATAGATATCTCTAGGTTGACTATTCATAGGTAGCAAGTAGAGAATGAAAAGAGGAGGCAGGCGGAGATCAGAGATTGGTAAAAAAAGAAGAGCAGGTTTTCTAATCAGGGAGGTAACAGTCTCAGTGTGGTTGAGATGGTAGCAAATGCCAGAAAAAGAAGTAGGGGAGTTCTAGTTCCTATTTTTCTGCTAATGCTCCTTATCAAGCGGGCGACAGGCATCATCATGGTGGTGATAATTTTTGGGCACAGGGTACCTAATCTTAGGCAAGTGAAGGTCAGTTAATTTCTTCATGCCCTTCTTGTTAGTTTTATGGTCGTCCTAATCGGGGTTATTGTAATGAAAGAAGGAAAAGTGCTTTAAGTATGGCCAGGCCGGCCACCGGCTCAGGGATTATCCTATTAATAAGGTTGTTACAGAGGCAAATAAGATTCGTGTGACTTCATCTTCGGCTCCTACACCTGGTGGTATTACATCTGCTTCTGTTACAGCTCCTGGTTCTAGTGTTGGTTCAAATAGGTTTTATGATTTGGTGTCCCAACAGGAATATGAGGCATCACCTAATTCATTACTAGTATGTTACAGCTTTTTTCTTGTAATGTATACTATTTGCTTAGTCCGGGGTCCACTCTCTTCTATGTGTCTCCTTATATGGACATATCTTTTGGTTTCAATCTTAAAGTTATTTTGGATCCTTTTTCTATTTCTACCCTAGTAGGTGACTGAATTATTGCTAAGAGAGTCTATAGAAAGTGTGGTATCTGTTGGTGATAAGAAGACTTTGATGGATCTGTTTGAGTTGGATATGAAAGATATTGATGTCATTTTGGGTATGAAGTGGTAACACTCTTGTTACACATCCTTGGATTGTCAAAGCCATAGGGTTATCATTAGGTTCCTTGGTGAACCAGTTATAGAATGAGGGTGTTTCTTTAGCTCCTAGGGGGAGTTTTATTTCTTATCAAAGAGCTCGAAGGTTAATCTCTAAAGGTTGTCTTTATCACATGGTTTGGGTTAAGGGTTCTAACTAGAAAGGTCCTTTTTTCAGTCAATTCCAGTGATTAATGAGGTTACAGAGGCCTTTCTGGATGATCTTCTTGGTGTTCCTCCATATAGGAAAATAGAGTTTGGTATTGATTTAATTCTGGACACTCATCCAATTTCTATTCCTCCGTATAAAATAGCTCAAGCTGAGTTGAGGAAACTCAAGGAGCAACTTAAGGATCTTTTGGATAAGGGGTTTATTTGTCCTAGTGTATCTCCTTAGGATACATCAGTGTTGTTTGTACGAAAGAAGGATGGTTCTCTTCAGATGTGCATTGACTATAGGCAACTGAACAAGGTGACGGTCAAGAACAAATATCCTCTTCCAAGGATAGATGATTTGTTTAACCAGTTGTAAGGTGCCAAGTTCTTTTCTAAGATAGATCTTCGATATGGATACCATCACTTAAAGATTAGGGAGATAGATATCCCTAAGATAGCTTTTCATACTCAGTATGGGCAGTTTGATTTTTTAATGATTTCATTTAGGTTGACTAATGCTTTGGAGGCATTTATAGATCTGACGAACAGAGTTTTCTATCAGTATTTAGATCTCTTGGTAATTGTGCTGATTGATAACATTCTGGTTTATTTGAAGAGTGAGATGGATCATGCAAATCACCTCTATGTGGTGTTGCTACCTTAACGGAACAGCAGTTGTATGCCAAGTTCTCCAAATGTGAGTTTTGGTTGAATATTGTAACTTTCTTGGGTAATATTATGTTTAGTAAAGGGATCATGGTGGATCTACAGAAGGTTGTTATGGTGAAAAGGTGGCCTAGACCTATGACTCTATCTGATATTTAGAGCTTCTTGGATTTAGCCAGGTATTATAAGCGGTTTGTGGAAAAGTTTTTATTGATAGCTGCTCCTTTAACTAAGTTAACTCAGATGAAGGTTAAGTTTTCTTGGTCAAATGCTTGTGAAGGGGTTTTAGAGAAGTTGAAGGATAAGTTAACCTCAGCTCCAATTCTGACTTTGTTGGAAGGTAGTGATAGGTTCATGGTTTATTGTGATACATCTGGGGTAGGTCTTGGTTTGTGTTGATGCAACATGGGAAGGTAATTACCAATTATTCCAGGCAGTTAAAGGTACATGAGAAAAATTATCCTAGTCATGATTTAGAGCTATTGATGGTTGTGTTTGCTTTAAAACTATGGCACCATTATTTATATGTTGTTCACGTGGATATCTTTTCTAATCATAAGAGTCTACAGTATGTATACACTCAAAAAGAGCTTAATCTCAGGCAGAGGATATGGCTTGAGCTTCTCAAGGATTATGATATGAATCTATAATATCAACCAGATAAGGGTAATATGGTTGTTGAAGCTCTTAGCAGGTTATCCATAGAGAGTTTGGCTCCTGTGGAGAAAGGAAAGTAGAAATCGGTGAAGGATATTCACTGCTTGGCTAATCTTAAAGTTCGCCTATTGGACTTCAAGGATAGTGGTGTGGTGGTGCAGGAAGTGGCTTGATCATCTCGTAGTGCGGAGATTACGGAGAAGCAAGTGCTAGATCCTAACTTGATGAAAATCAAGTGACATTGGTGGGAAAAAGGTAGTAATGTTTGAGATTAATGGTGATGGTACTTTACAGTACCAAGGGAGGTTGTGTGTTCCTAATGTCGACGGGTTATGACAAAGAATTTTGGTTGAGGCGCATGATTCACGCTATGTTGTTCATCCCGGCTTGACTAGGATGTATCATGATCTCAAGGAGATGTATTGGTGGAATGACATGAAGAGGGATGTACTTGATTTTGTCGCCAAATGCATGGTGTTTCAATAGGTTAAGGTTGAGCACATGAGGCCAGAAGAGTTGTATCAAGAAATTGATTTTCCCGAATGGAAGTAGTAAGTGATCAATATGGACTTCATTACCGGTCTTCCTCAGTCTCAAAATTAATATGATTTGATTTGGGTAATCATGGATAGGATGACTAAGTCTGCACACTTTTTGCCAGTGTGGACTACCCTTTTTACAGAGGATTATATGAAGCTATATCTTTAGGAGATTGTGAAGCTGCATGGGGTGCCTGTTTTGATTATTTCTGATCATGGCATGCAGTTTACATCTCACTTGTAGCAGTCTTTTCAGAGAGGGTTGGGGACCAAGGTGAGTCTGAGTACTGTTTTTTATTTACAGATGGATGGACAAGCGGAGAAAATAATTCAGACATTAAAGGATATGCTTCGGGCCTGTGTGATTGATTATGGTAGCAATTGGGTTGAGCATCTACCTTTGGTAGAGTTTACTTACAATAATAGTTATTATCCTAGTATTGGTATGGCTTCTTTTGAGGCATTGTATGGTGGGAGGTGTAGATCTCCTATTGGTTGGTTTGAGCTTAGTTAGGTGGACATGTTTGGTCCCGATTTGGTATACCATGCTATGAAGAAAGTGAAGTTGATTCGAGAGAGGCTTATGGCTGGCCAAAGTCGCCAAAAGTCCTATACAGATGTTAGGAGAAGAAACTTGGAGTTTGAGGTTGGGGATAAGTTTTTCCTCAGGGTATCTCTCATAAAGGGAGTAGTGTGGTATGGCAAGAACTCAGTCCCCAGTATGTGGGTCCTTTTGAGGTTTTTTGAAAAGCTAGTAATGTTGCTTATAAGCTGGAGTTGACTTCTATCTTGGGCTTGGTTCATCCGGTCTTTCATGTTTCCATGTTGAGGAAGTGCATTGGTGATCCTTCTTCGGTTGTTCCTTTGAAAGGATTGGGTCTCACTGATTCTCTGTCTTATGAAAAAGTTTCGGTTGAGATCTTGGATAGGATGGTTTGTCAGTTGTGGACCAAAGATGTGGGTTCAGTTAAGGTTCTTTGGCGGAACCATAAGGTGGAAGAAGCTACATGGGAAGCAGAAGAGGACATGAAGTCTAAATATCCGCATTTTTTTCTGCTTCTGGGATTCACGTGGAAAGTATGTGTCTTCAACACATCTTTATTTTCTAAGTTTGTTAAAGTAGAGATTAATATATTTGCCTCGTTGTTTTCAAACTTTATAAAATTGAGAACATATTTGATAATGTAAATGACTCTTGTGTGTTGTTACCCCTACCTTGTCCGTCATTCGGTGATGAATGTTCCTATGGAGGAGACTGAAACACCCTAGTTACTGGACCTTAAAAAATTTCTTGGAATTCTAATCTATGGACCCAATACGACTCATGGGTATGAGCTGTATGTTGGGGTATAGGTGGTATGGTTCGGTCGTATACTGATAAGTATTGGTTGGTGGGATGAATTTTAGTTACTGGAGTATGTAAGATTTAGGGGTACAAATTGTGTTGGTGGTTATGGATCATTGGGTTCCTTAACTTAATCTTAGACTTGGTTACTTAGGTTGGATCTGAGTACGAGTGGCTCAGCATGAGCTCTAAGCCAGGGTACGAATCATACCATGGACTCATATGGTAGACAGTGTTCAATCCTCCGGGTATTCTATTATGCCAGGGATACGGGTCATGCAGACAAATCGTATGCTATGGGTACAACTTGGTTGGATTAGTCGTATACTGGCCAGTATTTGGTCCAAGGGTGGAGGTCTAGGGTACGAGTGGTGGATACCGATCGTATCGAAGGGTACGACTCATGTGGGTTGGTCGTATCCCTATGATGGGATTTTGGTGCAACTTAAGTGGGGGTATTTTGGTTTCTCCAATTATCCTAATAGGGTTCCACGACTTCTAACCTACTTGGGAGGTTAATTACCCTATTATTTCATTCATTACAACTTAGAAACTTTCCTAAACACTCCATAATTCTTTCAAGAGATTTTGAGCAAGGGGAGCTAGAGTTTTAACTAAAGGATCAATTTGGGGCTTGTCTTACTGATTTCCTTCCGTCATCATCTTGGTCTAAGGAATGTTCTCTTCCCTCATTATTAATTTTATCTAAAAACATGGTTTTATGAATGTTTTTATGATTTCATTGATTGTATGATTTTGGTTTTCAAATATGATTTGGGGGTTTTGATAATAAATTGTTGGCTATGGTTTCCAATGGTTTTAATTATGCTTTTATATGCATTAATGGTGGTTTTGGATAATTGGATTAAATGGAAATAGTTTATTGGTAATTGGAATTGGTTTAGGTTTTGGTCATACTATGCCCCCAATGTGTTGGACAAAATGCTTATAAAGATATGTTCATTGCATTGACTTCTTTTAATAGAAATCTTGCATGCTTTAAAACTTGGTAAAGGAAATATGCATCGTTAAAATGGTTTGGAAAGGCTAAAGGCTAATTTGTTATGCTTGTGGGGAACATGGAAGTCTCCTAAGTGGTCTAATATGATAAATGGAAGAGTGTTTGAACGTCCCCTTAAACCTATAAATGGTTGGCTATGGATGATACTTACAAGTAAGGGATGGTATGACTGTACCAATATCAATGGTCATGCTTAATAAATGGATAATGGTTTGGTTATTTGGAAACTTGTTTTAAGTGGGCATTAATGGCGGGATATATAGAAAAGCCATGGAAGGTGGTGGTCTCGGGGAGACCAAAACTAGAAACTCATATTTACCGATATGAGGTTGGTCTTGGTGACCATATGTATGATGTCACACTTTATTTTGGGGATGTACTAGTCATCCCATGGGATACTTCCCTGATCGTGCGGTTGCATGCACTGGGGGATGAACCCATATAACCCGTGGGTGGTTTAGGACGACAAAGCTACACAGCCCAGGTAAAGGTTTCAAAGGCATGATAAACCCGGTCCCTTTTCCTAGCATGGTTATATATATATATATATTGTTATGTGCATATGGATGGTTTTACTTGCTTTTATAAATATCATTATTTTATCCTTACCCTAAGATCATGCTAGCGGTCACTCGCTAACCCCGTCTACTGGCAACTGTATACCCACGCTATACAGGAACTGACCGTTCTAGTACTCCTACATAGTGATTGACTCGGGGACAACATTTGGAATGAAATGGTGAGATTCTATCCTTTTGGAAGGCTCTATTTCATGTTATGGATATTTCTAGACATTTTGATTTTATTTTGGATATCGGCTTTAGCTATGGTGGGGGCATGTCCCAACTGGATTTTATTACTCCTTTGGTTAGAGGATTTGTGGTACTTCTATGGGTTGGAATGGGTGGGATCGATATTGGTGTTAGCCTTGGCATTGGAATAGGCTGGGAGGCTGGCATCATCGGACATAATTTTTCACTATTCATCATATTACATTTTTGGATTAATGATATTATGTTTTGGTACGTCCTTGGTTATGGCCTGGTTTATGGCCTTGTTTGGTATGGCTTGGTATGGATGGATTATTGGGATGGGATGCTTGGACTCGGTTGGGTTAATCATGGTTGCAATCTATTCCCAAAATCTTTGTGTGAGCTATTATACTATTTTGTTACATGCTCAGAATTCGGCCAACTCAGGGCTGGCGGCCGGAGGTTGGGTTGGGTAACGGGAGTGGTCTTCGATCCTAGACGGACTTGGGATGCCCATAACGATAAGGCCCTAGGGCGATTTGTGTCAAAAGAGTAGTATCAATACAAACAACATGTACTGGTAAGCATCATCGATCAACCCAAATTAAATCACATAAAGATCACATAAATATCTGGAAAGAAAACATATACCTCAAGAGTTTTATTATCCAAACAACCTTTTTCCCCTAATTCTCCATCTCCATTATCCTTGCCACGCTCACTAATCAGTAAGTCAACTTCCATAGCACATCCAACAATTTTGTCACTTCTAATAATGCATATAACATTCACTTTGTTATTAACTCCACCATACATAACTGTAAAGATTCCAACCTTTAGTGACCAATCAGTTCAGACTTTTAAATTATCGTTCTTTAGGACTATTCACCATTTAAGAGAAACACTCATATAATATTAACACCTGACTAATTATTTACAAATAAGTGCTATAGAGTACACCTTCACAACTAACTTTACACTAATATACATGCATGCACCATTAAGTTGTACTTAAATAATACAAAAGAATTCGATCAAGTGCAAGTTAATACAGATAGTAAAAAAAGTCCAGACCATGACTACAAATCATAAAACTAAGTCAACAATCATGACTCAATAACAATAATTTACACCTGGTCTCAAATACACATGTGAGTATAAAATAATAGAAAATAAATGCTATTTCTTATCCTTAGCCCAACTAACTAAAGGATCTAATATAATCAACAACCACAATAATGGACAATAATCACAAACTTTAGTCCACTCAAGGAAACGTGGAACTCACCAATACCTTGTATACACGTGCTTAGGGTTTTATGGTCTCCCACAAGTAATGACCTGTAGGGGACAAGCTTGTGTCCATGTACCAAAAATTCCAAACATCTAATGCCAACCAATCTTATATCAACTAATCTCGTGAAGATGTTCAAATGTCGATACATCAAACAACAATAAATAAAAATCTCATGAATATGAACAAATATCATTATATCCCATAATAATAAATATAAATCCCATAAAAGATGTCAACCCACGGTAATCAACAGAAATCACAATAATCACAAACACAATGACAATAAACAACCACACTTATACAATCAACAAACTTTTGATATAACCTCATTTCATGAGATTAACTCTTAGGATATCATTCAATAACTTACTTTCTCTAAACATACATTGTAACAAGTATATGAATTGATAGTTAACATGCATACATAAATCATGTTAGATTTCAAATATATTAAATCGTTACCTACAATTCATATAGTAATTGAGGGCTTAGCTAGGACTTGTAATGTATAAGGTACATACTCACACATGGTTCACACCCTAATGCATCCAAACTTCTATCTTAACACTAGTAATTCCTCAATGATTGCCATTCCTCTCATTACCATTATTGATTCTTCAAAATCCCCCAATACTAATCATTTCTAATTAGTCTTTTATTAGATTCTAACATTATTTTCATGTATAATACAATTAAAATTATTAATAATTAGTTAACCTCAATAGCACTTATTAGTTCACTTCTCAAACTCAATATCACACGCATCATTAATTTGCATTCAAACAACTGGGGATTACGATTTTTATCCATCTTAACACCATTCATTTAGTACTAAGCATGGAATCTCCCATCAATCTATGTTATGCATATGTTTTCTAATCCATATTTGTACTACTCAATTAAACCTAGCCTACCTAGATGGCAAGTTGTTGCTACAAAGGTATGAATACAAACTTCTGACTCTGTGCTAGTAATTTTTTATGTAAACTATGTAAGAAAATCATGGGTTTTACCCCGTTCAATAATATTTCTCCCTCTTTAGTGCTCTAAGGCCATGAGGCAACCCTAGGGGGTTTTTAGAAGTAAACTTTATCCTATTTGTAACTAAAGAGGAGAAGAAAAAATAATTAAGATAAGGGACTATTTTTTGTCCTTGGGGCCTCGCTATAGTGGCAGGTAGTCTAATACCATAGTGCCATTATAGTGGAAAAATTTATGCTATAGCGAGATGACGTCATCCCGATTCAACCTACTTAGATCACTAAATTTCTTACCACCGACGTACTAAATTTCCAAGATTCACTTTATTACCACTCCACTCCCTCTCTTAATTATCTTCACATATACGAGTTGCACAAGTTGTACGAGTCTACTTGAGAGAAAGTTTTTTAAGTACCCAAAGTAATCGGGGTCTTGCCAATATACCGAAAAGGACGAGAATTGAAAATTACAAAGGACAAAAATTTTCTATCCCTGAGAGATTGGATCCCGCTATATTGGGAATATTCCTACCATAGTGACACCGATATAGTGGGATGAGATCCTCTATAGTTGGAGGGAATATTTCAAAAAATGTGAAATCGGTTTCATGCCCATTTCTCACTTTTTACACTTCAAAACTCCCCTTCCCTCCTTAATCACTTTGCTACCATCATAAAAGATAAGGTAACTATCATTACAATTTCTCTTTTATTTCATTACTTGGATTATCACTAGAATTACACTTGAAATTATAGAAATAACATGGGTTTAGGGTTGGTTTGGAATTAAAATTATGGCTTGATTTGAATGAATTGTAGAATCATGATTACTTTTTTTTTTGGTTTACGATGCTTAAATGGCATTTTATGCATAAGATTATAGGATTGATGGACAAGTAGGGCTTGAATTAGTGATGAATGTAAAGGGTTGTTTTTTTATTTTATTTTGATTTAGGTATGTTTTAGGAGTTTAAATGTCCAAATTTTTGCATATACTAGTCCTAGGACACTTCTCCTACACTAATATATTGATGCAAATCTTGAAGCTCGAGAATGATGAAGACTGTTATAATAACCTTATCCAGCTCTGGCAGCCTCACTATAGCGTGAAATTCCTACTATAGTGCTCGTGAGGTAGTGAGATGCAACCTGCTATAGCAGGAGGTTATAGAAGTAACCTTCCAGTTAATTTCTAGGCTTGACCTTTTTCTAAAGTTTGAATCCTTCAATACTCATGATTTCTAACTTACTTTCTGACAAATTTTTGCAAGTTTACTACTTCAATGACCAGAAACCAAGAAGTTTCTTCCCCCGCCTTTGTGAGATTTCTCGATCTTCCAGGAATGAATTTAGGCCTATTGGAGGATAGGGTTTAGTTATGAGAGAGGGTTCCTGATGAAAGAGATAGAAACCAATGCATCAGATTTCTACAACCGGCTTCAAGAGTTTGGTTGAATGTCATTGGTGGAGGCTTCTTTGACTAGGATCTCGGGCAAGGTCAAGGAATTTTATGTCATACTCCCGATCGTGCTTTGGGATAGCCCTAAATCTACCATACTTATTTGGGGAATGGATATCCCCATGGACGCTACTGTTGTCACCCAATTTTGGCTCGCCCTTTTTCCTTTAATTATTGTTGTCGATGCTTCTTGGCCCTAAATAATTTTTGAAAATCAAATAAGAAATAAGATTTGTAATTTTATCTCTATTTCTATAAATCATTAAATAATAAAAGGAGAATTTATTTTTCTATTATATCCTAAAATATTTTTTTAAGTATAATTAAGTATTTTTAACATCAAAAAGCACAAAATATATATCTTTTGGTATTTTCATTCGCCTTTTCTCTAATTTTATTAAGGCGATATCGTGACTGTACATATGTATATTTTTATATTTTATCATATTCTTATATAATATATATATATATATATATATATATATATCACGTATATTTTGGTTAATATTAAATCGTAAAAAGATATTAAATTGAACGCTGGTGCAAATTTTAGGATAGCAGCAGGCATCGATAAAATTAATTTCAGTAGAAAAAGAATATTGGGGTTGATCATAATTCAATTTCATTTATGTTTTTAGCCGAGCCCAACTTTATCATAAGTTTTAGCCAAGAGCCCGAAACTCAGTCCAATGTCCATGTCCATGTCCACTTCGTCAATCCATCACGCATAATTTTCACCAACCAGGCACTGCCACGTCAAAAAGATCAAAATATCAAAGTACCCAACTAACACAACTTAGTCTGATCCATCGACTATTTCTCAAATCGAGGATCCCTAAATCTCCAATTATCGTTATATATTCACATATATGTGTATATAATGCATTTTATTTATCTAATTATTTATTTGTTTATTTATGTATTTATCTTCTCCACTCCTTTCTTTTTAAATTAAATTCGGACATTCCGATCAAAGATCGAGTGGATAAAAAATAATTAATTTTAAATCAACTTTATATATATATATATATATATATTCAAGTTTTCAACCCAAGACACAGCTTTTTCTTATCAAACAGAGCACGCTTGTTTCTTATCCCCAAAAATGAACAACGTGTAGTCATTCCTTATTTCCCAAAACTTGCAACAATGGTCACCATCCTTTCTCCCTTCTCTTCTCCGCGTCTCTCTTCCACCTCCCTCCCTCCATAGCTGGCCACCGCCTGCTAATCCCCCCACATGAGAATCCCTCTTTTTTCATCATTTTACAAGCCCGTTAATCACTTTTGTCTATTGAACTTTTACAAATGAATATTAGTATGATATTTTAGTTATGCGAAAACCCATTTTACTCCCTAGCTAATGTGTTAGTATGTTTTTGACATCCTTATTTTGCTTTAGGGTAAAACATATTTATATAAACTAATTTTCAAAATCAAATAAATTTTTGCTCTTAGATATACATGTCTATTTTATAAATCCTCACATGTTTTCAAAATTATATCCTCTCTTATTTCGCACAAATTTCGTTTACGTATTTTATTTTATACACCATGAAATCTTATATTTTCATAAGATTACAAAACGTTATGCTTCCTAATATATAACTAAATGTATTGTTAAATTTTCTTTCTTTCATTTTCATACTTTGAAACATGTTTAGATGCTTTGCAATAACTATATTACGCCTCTGTATATGGTGGGCACATGTCTATATATCTTATGCGTTTTCTTAGATTTAGTAAATGTTTTACTTATGAAATAACAAAATAAAAGTTTTTTTTAATATTTTTCTAAACTAAGTGTAAGGACTATCTTTGGATAGACTCTGAGGGGTGCCTAACACCTTCCCCCCGTGTAACCAAAATCCTTACTTAAAATCTCAAAAAAGTTTTTGAAAGACCAAAACAGAGTTTTTTACAATAAAAAATGATTTTTTCCTAATTTTCCTAAAAAGTTAGGTGGCGACTCTAAAAAGAAAAATTCAAATCCCAAGAGTCACAACGACTTTAGCCACCATATGTCGTGCGTTGTTTCGATCGGTTCGAAAAATGGCGTGATAGAATGGCAACTCTGTTAGGGAATTAACGAACTTAGGCTTTAACTTTAACACGCTTAATTTAGGATTTTGATGCTCTTATTGTATTATTTGCTTTACGTGAATTCTTATAATGCTTTGTGTGGAAGGACGTAAGCCAAATTCAAACTTACGTTCCTTATTTGTTTGAACAATACTACTTGTTATTGCTTTATCATTTGCATTTTCTTATCGAGTCCTTGTCCGTACACAATTTACACACTGTGGCTCATGCGGGGGGTGTCTTACACTCCCCCAAACCTTATTTGGATTCCTTAGTTTCAGATTCAGTGCAATTAGGTTAGTGTATCTTCTCGCAGCTATTCAGTCCCACTCTCAAACATTTAGGAAAAATCTTACTCTATTAATAGGTCATATTACATACACTTTAGGCGAGACGGTCCAAGGCATCATCATTGCAATTAGAAATCCACCCTTTTGTCAAAGGTTACAAACCTTTTGACATATTTTTGTGTGAAGATTGATGTTAACGATCTGAATTAAAACACACAATGGATTTGAGATAAACGACTTACTATACTCTCTTCTTTTTCCTGCCAGATGAATATCAATCCAATTTGGTCAAACATCCAAATGGTTCTCTCTACCCCTGATATCCTGCAGAACTGGTGGGGAAGCATCTGTGTGGCGCATAGTGTGGAGGTTTGGGAACATTTGGGGGCTCTATTATTGCTAATGATGGTTTGAGCCAATAAGGTCCTCATTACACTGTTGGCGGAGTTTTGGTACCCAAACACAGTGACCTTCAGATACTTAGACTTCGACATCACCCCTACTTTGGAAGAAATTAGTAGCCTGCTGAGTTGCCGCTTCAAGAGAGGCTACCGATACTCCCATCACCTGTAAGGAAAGAGAATTTCTTGAGGCTTTTGGGATTGAAAACATTTTCTTCACAAAGGAAAGTAGAGGATGGAAAGGTAAAGTTGGAGTACCTTTTTCGAAGATATGGTTGTCTGGAGAGTTACGATGAGTACAGAAATGAGTTCGTTTGTACCCGCAGGCAGTGGGTGCATATACGATCGAGGGTCTTCATATTGGCTTTCTTTAGAACCATAATTTTCCTAATGAGACGACACTGTGTTGACATTAATATTCTACCAGTAGTAATAAATGTCTTCGCAGAGCCACAGAGGCTTACTTTAGTACACAGGGATACTTGCAGAGGTATTTCGGTCATTATCCGCCTGCTTTAGAGGACATGACTTCTTTGGGGATTGCAACCTGCTGCTATAGATTTGAGCGATAGAATACTTCTATCATCGCCTTCCACAGATGGATTATACAATTGATGTACGCAGCTGAATTTAGAGTCATGAAAATCACTTAAGGTATTGGATCACGCCAACTGGAGAGGAAGAGTGGCGCCAGTTTTTAACCAATCTTATTGGGGACTCCATCCAGTGGAAATATATTTGGATGTAGGGATTTGCCTCTGTCAGAACTAGGCATCTGTTCTTTATTAAGCTGATTGGGCTACATGACTTCCAGCTATATGCGTCTCTGCGGGTCTTTAGACAGTTTGGCATCGTCCAAGATATCCTTCTTTGGTCTACCATGGTCTTCATGAGGACAGTTATGGTGCTTTAATTCTAATGGTACGAGTGACGAACTTGCAAATGGAGTGGGATTACATGGTTATGCTAAAGATAGAAGGAGAGAAGTGGTGCACACCAAAATATTATATGTGGCACACCACCATGAGTCACATAGCTAGATCGAGTGAAGATGGTTTTTGAGGACTCACAGACCCTTGGTGGGTCGGATAGGTCAGGGAAGAAGTTCTTCCCCACATGAATTTTACTACACCCATGTACAATCAAATAATCCCAGTCTTGGTTGATTACCTGATTCCGATGATTAAGGAAGACCCCGAAGAGGACCTTGAAGAGGACCTTGAGGAAGACCCAAAATCGATGGAAGAAAATTCTCGGGAAGGCTTGGAAATTGGTTCCAACATTTATGATCCCAAGGATGGAGGGGTGATGGATTTAGATGTAGCACCTGATCATGGCCCAGACGGATCCCCAAAGTACTACCCAAAGTCATACTTCGATACAGGTAGAGATGAGAACGATGATTCCACCTGGCCCTAGACTTCTTTTCTTATTTTATCTTTTTATATTCCCTAAAAGAGCCACATGGCCCCACCCCATTATAAGCCTTTGCGATCGTCTTTGTACTTTCTTTTAAGCTATCTTTGATCTGTTTTGATATAACTGTTTGAAGCCTTTGTTTTATAAATTCATGTTTATTCTCAAATCTAAATGTGTTTAAATAGACTGTTTATCATAAAATTGATTGAAACGTAGGCCTATCTCTTACGGAAAGAGGCTCTATATTAGGACGCGTTTGAATGTCGCCAACTTGGCGTATATATGTGTTACTTGTTTGTTACATTTTCATTATCTCCCATACTAACATAGTTTTCCTTTTTTTTCCTTTTGTTTATTGATCCTGTCAAAAGAAAGTTGATTTGTGTCGACTGGAAAACTGGCGGAATCCCAATACAATCTTCAATCAAAAGACAAAATGACTAACAGAGATAAGGTCGTGATGATACTAGTAGATGATTCCTAAAGCTCTCAAAGGCCGATAGACTCTCAGAACGACGAGCAAATGGACAATATGGCGTAAGAAATTAAAGTGCTAAAAGAAGAACTACGTCAAATGTGGGATCTAACCAAGCTTACAATAGCTAGATTTCCCGCTCAATTGCAGTCTCCAAGTATTGAATTACCTCCAGGCAAGCAAATATACCACATGCTCAAGCCTCACCTGCTGTTCAAACTACTGTTGGAACTGCACCTGTTTATTCGTTTCCTCCTCAATACTTTACTGTTCCAG
Organism: Capsicum annuum; assembly: GCF_002878395.1. NCBI lineage: Eukaryota > Viridiplantae > Streptophyta > Magnoliopsida > Solanales > Solanaceae > Capsicum > Capsicum annuum. The sequence continues at coordinate 121,551,384 of NC_061122.1, read as the reverse complement.
TCCATCCAGAAATGCAACATATACCCGATACATATATCACTTATGAGATGCCTGTGCAACCTGTATATGCTACCGAAGCTCCTACTTTCACAACATCTGCGACTCTTAAGGTTCCATGTGGGTTGATCGGTATGGAGGATTGGGAAAGGATGTCCAAGCAAGTGAAGAAGGGTCAATATCAACCCAGCTCGAAAGTCTAAAAAGGGCATTTAGAAACATACATATCACCAGAGGGACTGAAAGCTTGGACTACGATGACTTATGCATTCAACCAGACATCGACATGCTAGTGGGGTACAAACCACCAAAGTTCAATATGTTTGATGGAAAGAGTAACCCGCATGCACATCTGAGGGCTTATTACGATAAGTTGGTTGGTATGGCAAGGAATGAGAAGTTGGAAATAAAACTGTTTATTCGGAGTTTTCCGGGAGAGGCTTTGACTTGGTACACCCGACAAGATCCCCGAAGTGGCATGACTGGCGGGAAATGGTTAAGAACTTCATGAGTCGCTTTAGGTTTAACATCGAGATTGTCCCAAATAGGTTCTCATTGGCTAACATACAAAATAAGCCATCAAAATCATTTCAAGAGTACGCATGGTATTGGAGGATCGAGGCTACTAGGATCCATCCTCCACTAGACGAAAGTGAGCTCTCCAAGTATTTTATCTGAGCTTAGGAGGGTGTTTAATTTGACAAGATGATGTTGATGATGGGCCAAAAGTTTGCAGAATTGGTCAAAATGGGAGATTTTATAGAAAAATACATCAAATTAAGGAAGATCCAACTATGGCTGCGCTGCAAGCCGCAAGTAAGGCCATACAGTTTGGTTCCATTAATAGCAACAAGAAAAAGAGGGAAGATGTCTCAGTTGCCACACCATACTACCAACCGGGAAACTCTTCCTACCATTACCCTAACAACCCCCAAATTGTTGCACATGTCCCAACATATAATACTTAATCGCATTACCATCCACTTCGAGGTCCATCATACCAAAATTCAACAGGACCATATGCCCATATCCAAGATCCAACTCACCAAAATAGACCAACTTGTGCGCCAAGACCACGTTCAAATTTTGAAGCCAAAAATACCTGCACCTACACACCAATTGCAGAACCTTTGGCCTAGTTGTTTGAGAGATTAAGGGCAGCAGGTTTGTTGCACCCAATTAAAGGAAAGACCCCTAATCCGACCTCTCAAAACTTTGATGGTAACAAGCGATGAACCTATCACTCAAAAGTTTAGGGGCATGACACAGAAGACTACTACAGCTTGAAGAATCAGATCGAGTCTCTAATAAGAAGGGGTATAATCAAATGCACTGCTGCAACTCCAAATGTGAACAACAACCCCTTGATAAATCATGGAAATCGAGAGGTCAATATGATTACTCTAGAGGATGAGTATGATTTGGAAAGAACTATTGTGCCTACGTGAAAGGCAGAAGAAATTGCCACTGCATCCCTGTCACAATGGTTTATCATAGTTCAATTGAGGGAGCCTATAACTGTTCAGACTTACCAGTCAAGAGTCATAGTGACCACTTTAGCCGTTGGGAGGCCTGACTATGACACTAAAGCAGTCCTGTGGGACTATCAAACTAAAGCCAAGGTTAAAATGATAGACGTCGCTGTGGCTCAAGGGATGACCAGGTCAGGAAGGTGTTACGCGCCAGAGGAAGCAAAAAGATTAAAATCCAAAGAGAAATATTACTAATGCTGAAGTTGTAGAATTTTGGAAGAAGATGCAACCCAAGGACTATTAAGTTGAAGAATAGCTTAAGAAGACACCGACCCATATTTCCATTATGTCCCTGCTTATGGGTTCTGAAGCCTACAGGAACGCTTTGATGGAAGTGTTATGTGGGGCTAGCATACCAAAAAAGAACACTAGTAAGACTTTGGCTGCAGCTATTGGGCGAGTAGTAGAGGCAAATAAGGTCTCTTTCCATGATGATGAGTTATCGTCAGAAGGAGCTGCACATAACAAAGCACTCTATATTGTAGTCAGACATCATGACAAGATTGTGATAGAGTTTTAATCGATGATGGTTCGGGTTGCAACATTTGTCCATTCTCCACTCTAAGAGATTTGGGTTTAAACATAGAAACTATAAGGGAGAGTCGGGTGAAAGTCAGGGCCTTTGATGGGTCACAAAGGAGTATCATCGGAGAAATTTACTTAACACTGCAGATAGGACCAATAGAATTTTCTATCTATTTCAGGTCATGGATGTGTCATCTAGCTACAACCTGCTGCTGGGAAGGCGATGGGTGCACATGGCAAGAGTCGTTCCTTCCACTCTCCATCAGTGTGAAGTTTAAGTGGGGTCGCATAAAAGTTACTATCCATGGAGAGCTCAGTCATCCCATTTATTCTGTCAATTCAGTTCTAGTCACTGAGAAGTTAGATGGAGCCACTTTCAATACCCTGGAGATCATACAAGCTAACAGGACCGACGAGAAGATAGAAACAGCTAAAGGGAAAATGTCGAGTGCTGAAAAGATGGTTGCGTCGGAGATGTTGAAATATGGGTATCGGCCAAAGATAGGTTTAAGACCAAGAGCTGATGGTATAGTTGATCCAATCCAGCTAAAGCATCAGAGAGGTACTACAGGTCTTCGATATAAGCCTATTCCTGGAGGAGCCTGCAGTGAAGGATTTAGTGTGACTGTATTCGTGCCAGCCCAAGCCCTAGTTTCTGGGCAAACAGTTGATGAAGATATCATAGAAGAAATAGGAAATCTATTTGTGGCCGTGATCGAAAGAGAATCGGAGATAGATTTTAAGAAGCTTACCATCCGTGATGCTGAACCAGGAGGTCTTGCAAAATTGGACCATTAGCCCATCCCTATTCCGATGGGAGTCTTGGTAGAGTGGGATTGTTGTTACTTTTAAAAATTATTTTGTCTGCATGATGAATTGAGGCTTGAATCATGCCGAAGCTTTTTTTGCTACTTGTTTCTTGCCAAAGCCCAGTGCTTTTATTAATAAAAGTCTTTATTTTCAAAAATTATTTTTCTATTTTCGATATCTATTTACTTTACTTGCTTTTTATACTTTTCAGCGCAAATATTAATAAAAATTCTTGTTCCACGATTATGACATGTAATGAATACGTTGAGTAAAATACAGGCGATGAGCAAGATTATGAGGAGTACGATGAAAGCATGATGCCTGAAAACTTGCCACAGGAGATCGAGCAACTCGAAAGCCAAAAAAGGCCTAATATGGATGAAACTGAAGTCATCAATTTGGGTGATGAAGAAATGACAAAGGAAACACGAGTCAGCATACACTCGGAGGGTAAAAGGAGGCAGGAATTGATAAGTCTGCTTAAGTAATACATCGATGTATTTGCTTGGTCATACGATGACATGCCTAGTTTGAGCACTGATATCATTTCACATAGACTTTCGACTAACCCCAAATGTCCTCCTGTGAAGCAGAAGACAAAGAAATTCAAACCTGACTTAAGTTTGAGAATTAAGGAGGAGGTGACCAAATAAATAGAAGCCAACATCGTGAGGGTCACAACTAATCCCACCTCGCTTGATACAAAAATAAACCACTAAAAATGAAATTGGACACTAATGACACAAAAATCAGCAACCACAAGTAAAGGAAAACAACACATAGAAAATAGATGAAGAAGAAGATAGCATAAATGTAAAGATAGGTAATGAGACCCTTACTATCACCAATGATTAGCAAAAGAATGTGTCTCAAACATTCAAACACACCTTACTAATGGTAGTTCAAACCTCACCCTTAGGTGGACCAAAGGAATTCACACTCCTCAATCACACCTTTCTTCCCAATTGATCAACACAAGTGAAATCCATGAAATGTATTAATCTCTTAAGTTTGGATATTTTTTTCAAGACCTACACTAAGATGGCTTTTCCAAGCGCTACACTAAGGAAAGAAACTGCATTAAGAGTAATACTCAATTTCAATTCATTAAAGTCTAATGAAAAGTAAAGGCCTAATTGTCTATTTATAGTTATTACACACAAACACTAAAATATCCTTAATGAAGGGTGCTCCTTTGAAGTGTTAAAGAGGAGTTTCAAAAGACCACAATGCCCTTAGTTGAGGTGCCTATGTGATGTACAAATACCTTCTCTCTTTAATTTGGACAAGGCTTTGTAATGGTTCCAAAAGGTCTTCAAGCACTTGCAAATCCGAGGCTTGATCCTTTGACAATTCGAAGCTTGAACTATTGACAAGACCTTGCAATCCTTGTGCATTTTATGCTTGTATCATCCTATCCATCTTGAAAGGAATTTGTTCTCAAATTCAAACCTTGCAAAATCAAAGAGAAAGGGAGACAAGCATATAATCCTCATGATAGGAGGGTTAGGATTAGTGTATCAATTGATATAAGCACGCCAAGGGGGTAATTTTGATATACAACCAGCAATCATTTATTTTGACAAAGAAAAATTTAGTATGAGCATCACAAAGGATAGGGATAAGACAAACATTAAGGGGGAATGAGCACAAACCAAGATAATTCCTTTCCTACCCCACTAGTGCACCGGGATCAAATGGATAAAGAAGCCAAGGGCATAAACCGAGACTAACCATCCATTTTACTAAAGGATCCAACTCACAATCATTTAAGATATTACACCCAACTATGCCATACACAAGGTCACTATGAACAAGGCTAATATCAAGGTTTTCAACACACAAGTTTAAAAGACCTCTCCAAGGGGGTACACATTTGAAATACAACCAATAATCCTATGTTATGATCATGAAATAATTACTACAAGCATCACAAAGGACATAGTTAAGAGTGACATGAAGGAAAATGGAATGCAATCCAAAACAACCTTTCCCACCCCAATAGTATACCGAGATCAAATGGAAGAAATAGAAAAGGATCTAAGCCGAGGTTAGCCATTCCTTTTACTAGAGAATCAAACCCACAATCACCGAAGACATTTCTCACAACTTTGATATACACATGGTCACTATGAACAAGACTAATATCATGGCTTTCATCAGATAAGTTCAAAGGACCATACTTATTATCTAGATCAACATTACAAGCATCAACACCTACTTAAGATATTTAAAGCATATCATTCACATGTTCAAGTAGTGAGTTATTCTTAGGAGCACATTGATCATTATACCCAACAAGAGAACTACCAATAAAAGAAGCACGTACTTCTACACTATGTAAACCCGAATTCACATCACCTTGGCTACCAATAGCCACATCACAATATTTTAAACGTAAGAGAATGTAGAGTGTACTAATTTTACATTGATTTGTACTAGGGCAACCCAATTGTTTTTCACAATAGTCAACTAGTGTGCGAATACTCTTGTCACTTGGTAATGGAACCTTATTCAAGTTATAAGTGCTAGAACTAGATGGACACAAATCATTCTAACAAAAGGAATGGATTTTGTCATCTAAAGAAACAACTAGTGCTTGCATACTCACAACAAGAGCTTGGTCCTTATGCAACCTAACAACACCAAAAGCATCACAAAAAGAAGATTCATACACTTCTACACTAAGCAAATCTAAAACTACTCCACTTTGGCCACTGCTAGCCACATCACCACAATTCAAGTATCTAGGAGTATAGAAAATAGCTTTGTTACCTTGTAGATCATGGGAGTGTGTTCTTCACTTGGTTTTGCATTAGGGCAGCCTTCATGCTCCACATTACAAGGGAATATGTCAAGGTTTCCTTTTGGACTCACTTTTCATCACTTATCCCAAAATTAGGACTTTTAGCTAAGGATTCCATTAACTCATCAACCATGTGTGTGTGTGGAACTTCTTTTGGATTCTTCTTTGATAATGTATGATCTTGAACCTGCACATAAGAAGAATCCAAGGTAGGCAAAGTTTGGGTTAGTGAATAACAAGGATCCTTTGTGGGTAAGATTCACAATCAAGTGTTCTTCCCTTCTAATTTCACTAACCATGACTTTCCTTTTCTTTTCTCTTATTTTTTCACATCCTTCTTGCACCTCACCATTCATTTTCTCTCCATCTTGAGGCTTAGCCTCATTCTTCTTGGATTCTAACTTATGGAGAGGAGGCATTGGATTTGGTTGATGATGGGTTTGGATTTGTGGCATGGGGTTTTGTGAAGTGTAGGGTCTTTAGTCAAGTGGATTTGGGACTTGGTGTTTTGAAGTTTGTGGAGGTTTTGGTGGACATAGTCTATCAATCCCCGCTTTAATTCTAATCATGTCACCCTTCATGGTTCTCAAGTCACCCTTCAAATCTCAAGTTAGTGAATCAAATCGAGCAATCAAGGCTCTCAAAACATCATTTCCCAAAGGTTAGGATGTGATACCTTCAGATTCCATGGTTAAAGTACCTAAGAATACGTAAAAAATAGAAAAGTCAACACCTACAAAATAAACAAACAAGCTGGTCCAAAAGCCTCACCACACTCACACTCGGATCTCACCTCACACTTGGTCTTACAAGTGTTGAAAACTTGGAAATACTTGGTAAGTAAATGAGTGAGGAATACGCTTTGTCCCAAAATCGATTTTTGTTTGATGTGACTCAAATAAAAATGATGTACAAACTTGAACCAACAAGTTACTGTGACTTATAAACGAGAAAAGCACACAAAAAAGCGAAGACACGAACAAACAAACTCAAGACTAATTATCAACCTAGTAGGTACTTACTAGTATGCTAATTAGTGATAGAATCAATACAGAAAAACTAGAAAAAATAATTAGAAACTAGGAAATCTAAATTAGAACTCAATTCAGTTGTTCGTGCAAGTGATGGCATGACACTTTGTGATTGGTTGTCGATTTTTTTGCAAAAATTTTTTCAACTTCAAATTTTGTGTTTTGGCCAAATACCAACTAACGAGAGTTTATTGATGAAATTTGGGTTAAAATGGAGGGTTGGACCCTTTTTTGGCAAGTTCAAATGGATTTAAAATCAATGGTCCCCCACTTGAACATTCAATTGTACTTTGAATATTCCCTTTGTCTCTTCTTCTTTTGGAAGACTTGAATATTCTTGGAATACTCTTTTGTACAAACAACTTTTTCACTCTCTTTCTTTCTTTTTGTGGATATAACACACTTTTAAACATTCTTCTTCAACAAGATATGAAGATGGTGAAGAACAATATGAATATTCAAGAGTTGGCTAAAGTTTGACCACAAGGCAAATGAACCCTAACTTCAATTTTTCTTTTAGATCTACGTTTCCTTTGTCAAACCAAGCACAACCAACAACAAATCGGACTCAAAATACCACAAACAAGATGGTCAAAATGAGATCCCACCACAAAAAGCTTCAAACACACCTCATCAATGGTGAAATAGCTCAAAATCAACCGAATCTTGCTCCAAACTTAGATCTAGACTACTTGAGTGCTAGGGAGCAAGGATCTAGCACTAGAAACCAACAAAACAAAACAAAATTTAGTAGATCTAGGTTTAAATTTTTGGATCTACCACTACCAAAACAAAATTCAACTTTTTTTATGATTTTTTTTACTCTAGACTCTTTTTTGTGAAGATTTTCTTAGATCCAAGGCTTAGAGTTGTGGAAACAACTCTAATACATGGCTCTGATACCAAATGATATAAAAATAAACCACTAAAAATGAAATTAGACACAAAAATCAGCAACCACAAGTAAAGAAAAACAACACATAGAAAGGAGATGAAGAAGAAGATAGCATAAATGTAAAGATTGGTAATGAGACCCTTACTATCACCAATGATTAGCTCAAGAATGTGTCTCAAACATTCAAACACACCTCACCAATGGTAGTTCAAACCTCACTCCTAGGTGGACCGAAGGAATTCACACTCCTCAATCACACTTTTCTTGCCAATTGATCAACATAAGTAAATCCATCAAATGTATTAATCTGTCAAGTTTGGATGTCTTTTCCAAGACCTACACTAAAATGGATTTTCCAAGCCCTACACTAAGAAAAGAAACTACACGAAGAGTAATACTCAATATCAATTCATCAAAGTCTAATGAAAAGTAAAGGCCTAATTGTATTTATAGTTATTACACACAAATACTAAAATACCCTTAATGAAGGGTGCTCATTTGGAGTGTTAGAGAGGAGTCTCAGAAGAACACAATGCCTTTAGTTGAGGTGCCTATGTAATGTAGAAATCCCTTCTCTCTTCAATTTGGACAAGGCTTTGTAATGGTTCCAAAAGGTCTTCAAGCACTTGGAAATTCGAGGCTTGATCCTTTGACAATTCGAAGCTAGAACCGTTGCCAAAACCTTGAAATCCTTGTGTATTTTATGCTTGTATCATAGCTGGCCAACATCGTGCCAGTACCAAAGAATGATCGGAAGATAACGATATGCGTAGATTATCGGGATCTCAACAAGGCTAGTCCAAAGAAAGATTTTTCTCTCCTAAACATTCACATTCTCATTGATAATTGTGCAAAACATGATTTACAATCATTTGTTGATTGTCTTGTGGGATATCATTAATTCTTGATGGATGAAAATGATGCAAAAAAAATAGTCTTTATCACTTCGTGGAGTATACTGCTATAGGGTAATATCGTTTGGACTCAAGAATGTTGGTGCAACTTATATGAGGGCCATGACCACTCTTTTTCACAATATGATCCATAAAAAGATCGAGGTGTATGTAGAAGATGTCATCATCAAGTCCAAGAGGAGTTCAGACCATTTGGATGATTTACGAAAGTTCTTTAAAAGTTGCGAAAGTACGACCTAAAGTTGAATCTAGCTAAATGCGCTTTTAGAGTTCCTACAGGAAAGTTATTGGGATTCATTATTAGTAGAGAGGTATAGAGTTGGATCCGTCCAAGATAAAGGCAATTCAAGACTTACCACCTCCTAAGACCAAAAAGGACGTAATGAGTTTCTTGGGAAGACTCAATTACAACAGTCGGTTCATAGCCCAATCCACAATAATTTATGAACTAATATTCAAGTTATTGAAGAAGGATGCCGCCACCAGATGAATTGAGGAATGTCAAAAGGCTTTTGACAAATTCAAGAAGTATTTGTCTAACCCACCAGTATTGGTTCCACCAAAACCGAAAAAGCCATTGCTTTTATATCTGGCTGTTATGGATAATGCATTTGGATGTGTGTTAGGGCAACATGATGATACACGAAGAAAAGAGCAAGCCATTTACTACCTGAGTAAGAAGTTCACACCATATGAAGCAGGGTATACATTGTTGGAGCGGACCTGTTGCACATTAACTTGGGTTGAGCAAAAGTTGAGGTACTACTTATCCATGTATACTACGTACCTGATTTTAAGAATGGATCCACTTAAGTACATCTTTCAGAAACCAATGCCTGTTGGGAAATTGGTGAAATGGCAGATTTTGTTGAGCGAGTTTGATATCATGTACATGACACAAAAAGCCGTCAAAGGACAAGCTTTGGCTGATCACCTCACAGAAAATCCAGCGGATCAAGATTATATGTCGCTCAATACCTACTTTCCTGATGAAGAGGTATTGTTTGTAGGAGAAGATATCCCAAACCCGTATGATGGATGGTGAATGTTCTTCGATGGAGCAATGAACTTTAAAGAAGTTGAAATGGGAACAGTTCTAGTTTCAGAAATAGGTCAACATTACCCGATCTCGGCAAAGATTAGATTTCCTTACACGAATAACATGGCAGAATATGAAGCTTGCATTCTCAGACTTAGGATGGTAGTAGACATGGACATCAAAGTGCTTTTGGTGATAGGAGATTCAGATTTTTTAATCAATCAGGTGCAAAGAGAATGGACCACAAAGAATGTCAAAATCCTTCCTTATGTGCACTGTGTTAAGGAGCTGAGTAAAAGGTTTACGAAGATTGAATTCAAGCATGCCCCTCGAATTCAAAATGAGTTTGTCTATGCCTGGGCGACACTATCTTCAATGATTCAGTATCCTTGTAAGAATTACATCGATCCCATGAAAGTAGAGATACTCGATCAACAAGCATACTATTTTTATGTAGATGAAGAATTGGATGGAAAGTTATGGTACTACGACATCAAGAGGTTACTTGAAGCAGGAGAATATCCAAAAAACACTATTGAAAAATAGAAAGGGGCTTTAAGGAGGATAGAAAATCATTTCTTTCTCAACGGGGAAATCCTATAAAGGAGGACTCCGGACTTGGGATTGCTACGATACGTCAATGTCATAGAAGCCACAAGATTGTTGGAGGAGATACATGCAGGAACTTATGGACCCCACATGAATGGTTTCATGCTTGCGAAGAATATTTTGAGAGTTGGATACTTTTGGATGACCATAGAGAGAGATAGCATCCGATACGTGCAGAAGTGTCACTAGTGTCATGTTCATGGGGACTTTATACGAGTTCCGCCAAATGAGCTCAATGTGATGGGTTCCCCAAGGTTGTTTGCTGCTTGGGCATAGATGTTATTAGGCCCATAGAACTTTCTGCATCCAATGGACACCATTTTATCTTGGTCGCTATCGACTACTTCACCAAGTGGGTTGAAGCTTTAACACACAAGGTTGTAACCAAGAAGGCGGTAGCAGATTTTATCCTCAATAACTTAGTCTATTGGTTTGGAATTCCAGAGTCAATTATAACAAATAATAGAACTAATCTCAATAGCGGCCTGATGAGGGAGATTTGTAAAAGGTTTAAGATCTCTCATTGAAATTCCACGGCATATCGACCGCAAATAAATGAAGCAGTTGAAGCTGCGAACAAGAATATCAAGAGGATCTTCAGGAAGATAGTGGACGGTAATAGGGAATGGCATGAGAAGCTGCCATATGCTTTACTTGGATATCACGCCACAATCAGAACATCCACTAGGGCAACTCCCTATATGTTGGTTTATGGGTCGGAAGCAATAATACCTATAGAAGTGGAGGTACTTTCGTTGAGAATCATCTAGGAGGTTGACCTAGATGACGCTAAATGGATTCGTAGTAGGATCGAGCAGTTGATGCTCATTGACGTGAAAAGATTAGATACAGTCTGTCATAGTCAACTCTATTAAAATATAATGATCAAGGCGTTCAACAAGAAAGTTAAGCCTCGTTGATTTACAACGGGACAACTAGTATTGAAGAAGATATTCCCTCACCAAGATGAAGCCAAAGGGAAATTTGCACCAAATTGGCAAGGTCCCTACATAGTTCACCGAGTACTCTCAAGGTGAGCAGTAATTCTTGCAGAAATGGACGGCACAGTAAGCACGAAGCCGATCAATTCAGATGCCATCAAGAAGTACTAGATTTGAAGACATTAGGACTAGTTGTTTCTTGGTACTTTTTCATTTTTTTGATGTAACAGAACTACGTATTAGCCTGAATTCCTATGGGGGGATACGTAGGCAGCCTACATCGGGTCTGATTTCCCTTAGAAAAAACTAAACATCATCCTTTAATGTATTCGGAACTACATTCGACCTGACTTCTCATGGCGGGATCCATAGGCAATCCACATAGGATTTGGTTCCTTCATATTTTTACCTTTTCATTGTACTAAACTACAACCTAACCTAATTCCACTTGGATACATGTACAGCCTGAGTCAAGCCCGGTCATTGCATTATTTTACTTTAATCTGTTGTTTTGAACTACGTTATGACCTAATTTATATTCTTAGAATACTTAGGCAGCCTGAGTCAGGCTCGGTCACTGCACTGCATATTTTCACTTTTCCCGTTGTAATTGAACTATGTCATGACCTGATTCCACTTGGATATATAGGCAATCTGAGTCAAACTCGATCGTTGCATTTCATGTTTCTTTCTCCATCCTCGAACTACATACAGACCTAATTCCTATTTCAAGGAAATGTAGACAACCCAAAAGTTCGGTCTTACCTTTAGGAAAAATCCCCTGTCGTTCATACTATAGTCTCAAAATATAAGCGACCCTGCCGCCAGAACCATCGTAGCATCAACAAAGTTAGAGCAGGTCTGCCCGAAGGATAAAGCTACGTGGGTCACGATCAACAAATGAAGGCTTAACAAATTTCTAAATATGTCATAATCTAAATACGATAAAGGATTACTATATATACTTAATATATACGTAATATATTTGCAAAAACCTCTATATATATACACACACACATTTCAAAATACTTTCCTACTTTCCTACCTACCAAAACTTCAAGTTTGGGAATAACCAAGCAACCAAGGAAGTGTTGAAGAATTTCGCAGACAAAGTCAGCATTCCCAAGTCGACACAAATCAACACCCCTTCCAATTAAGAATTTTTCTTTAAGCATAGGAAAATAGAAATTATAAGACAACATCAAGTCAAGCTTTGGGACATGATCGAAGGCATCATGCAGCTTATCACCATGACATGAGCCAAATACTACTCCCCTATTTTATTCTCTTTACATACATTTATATTGATCCTCACAAGCTCTAAGAATTTTATTTGAATTATTTTGTAGGTACATTTTGAAGACTCTGGTCAGGGACGACGAAAAGAAGATCCTCGTAGAAAAATTAGGTTATTTTACTTCTTCCAATAAGCTCCACCAATTGGAGCCAGTAACCTGATTGTGTCAAATAACTTTGCCAATCAAAGAATCATCGTCTAACTGCGTCAAATAATTTCGCCAATCGGAGAGTGCCTCAAAAAAGTCAAGCTTCAGTATTCCGAGGACTGTATATAAGCAAGCAAAGTTGAGCTTCCACATTCCGAGGACTGTATATAAGAAAACAAAGCTCAGTTCCAAATTTCAAAGACCGTACATAAGCAAGCAAAGCAACCCTCTTCCATATCGGAGGTTGCAAATGAGCAATGTGACTCTCCACTACATCAAAATCATACACCAGCCAGGGGGATGCCCCGCTATAAATTAAGGAATGTACATAAGCAAAGCAACGCTCTGCCATATCAGAGAGTCATATTTTAGCAAAAAGAGTGTAGTCTGCCAATCAAAGACTTGCACCATAGCAAGCAGCAAGAAACCCACCATGGCAGTAACATCAAATCCCAACAGCAATACCATCATTTAATTCAGATCGAAGGTCGTTTTCCAGTACAAGGTAGTTACTTTAGGCAAATAACCCACAGTCAGAAGCTTTACTTCTCAATAATTGCCCGCTAGTCAGATGGCGTTTAGCTCTCAATAACTACCCACCAGTCGGATGGCATCTACTTTTCAACAGCTACACGCCTGTCGGATAGCTTATTCTCCAATTTCTCGTCAGTCGGATGACACTTATTTTCAACAACTACACGCTAGTTGGATAACTTATTCTCCAGTTTCTCGCCAGTCGAATGGCACAACTGCTCACTAGTCAGATGGCTTTTTATTTTACAACAACTGCTCAGCCGATGGAGTTTTTTACTTTCAAGCAACTACTCAGCTGATGGAGGCTATTTACATTTCAGTTACTGCTTAGCCGGCGAAGGCTTTTACTTTTAAGCTGCTACTCAACCCACAGAAGCTATTTACATTTTAGTTATTGCCCTGCCAGTCGGAGGCCTTCACAAACGGAGATGATTATAGTTTGAATATCTGAACTCTACTCTTTACATTATAATTTCAATTTACATTTTTGAACAACATGTACTTTTCACCTTTTTACCTATTTTTCATGAACATGTAGTACACTGTGGAACGACCCTCTTAGCAATAAACTGGGGCAAGCTAGCAGAATGTCAAGCATCTCTAGCTACGTCAAGGATTCTGACTAAGAAACTCAACTCGACTTGACTCACGTTTTCATTTTCCTAATTCTTTAGTGTCATTACCTAGTGTCGTCTTAATTCGACGCTGGGGCAATTTTTTCCACATTCTTTTTTTCTCTCAAAATCCTCAGTAGATATTGCTATCCAACGTCTTCTCATTCTCAGCTCTCTCGAACAATCAATTTAGGGATAAGTGCACCCGTATCCATTCTATTCGTGCTAAAATTCTTGTTATCACCCTCAAAGGAATCCAGTGTTACCATAATTCTACACTGGAGCAAATTTTGATATTTCTCAAAATTCGCTACAATTTGAATTACAAATGATCTGATTTCTCATGAAACCCGAGATATGTAGGCAGCTCAGAAATTGGAGCCTGGCCATAATCTTTCAAACATTTTGTTTTGTTTGAGACAAAATTGGTTACGTCAACGTGATTGCCTAAAGATTTTCACCTAAATCTTCGGTCACTCAGGGACAACTGTTAACACCCAATTTTGGCTCGCCCTTTTTTCTTTAATTATTTTAGCTGATGTTTCTTGGCCCTAAATTTTTTTTGAAAATTAAATAAGAAATAAGATTCGTATTTTTATCTCTATTTCTACAAATCTTTAAATAATAAAGGGATAATACCCACGTAAATACCTGAACTTTGACCAAATTTTCAATGGAGCCTACTGAACTTTGCGGGGGTTCAATTACCCCCTAGAATTTTTTTTTTGTATTTTAATGCATATATCGGCCAAATTTTATACATACTCAGTCAACCCAACAGCGGTGGATACGCACCCGTTTAAATAATAATTATCCCATTTAATTTTTATTTTAACTCCTACTTATCCACAAATGTAATAAAAGTTAAATTAATTAATAAACAAAAATGGACCTTTCCTCTTCTCTGCTCTTCTCTATACTCAACAAATACCTCACCTTTTCAATCATCTTTTTCACTCTTAATCCTCATTTCTCACTTACACTACTCTTTTAAAATAAATTACTTGCCAGATCAATGTTAACAACTATTTGGTTGTTCCTCGAGGTGTGATTTCGTATTGGGAGTTGTGAGTCTTGGTGTTGAACAAGTCTTGAAGGTTAGCTTTTTTAAACTTAAAAATTGAAACTTTATGACAATTTCTTTAGGGTTATTGTTCAACAAGTCTGTAGTTTCATAATTTCTCAAATTTAGAAATTTTTGCTATTCTAAATCATTCTTATTTTATTCTACTGTATTGAATATTAGGATCTATAAATTTGTATCTATCCTTTGTGGTTGTATTCTTTCTTTTCTATCAATTTTGGAATAATGAATTTAGCTCAACAAAATGAGCAAAACAAACAAGTATAATGAATTTAGTTCAACAAAATGAACAAAACATACGAGTACTCAAAACCAACAATCAATTTAAAATAAGAGATTTCATTCAACAAAATCAACTTCAACCACCATACAAGAAACACTATCATAGGAGAATCAAGTTCAAGCAACCATACCATACAAGAAACACTACCAACGATAAATTCATATTACAATACTACTCAAAATACTTCAACCGGTTATTTTGAACTATATAGCAATACACATTATGAAGATACACACCATGAAAATACTACTAAAGCTCTCTATCTTCTTTACTTCAATGGTCTTCTGTGGTGTATTTTTCACTTCGTTTTTCATTTTAACAAATGAGCTACATTGTTCTTCTATTTGAGTGAATGCAGATTCAACTTCCATCTCCATTTTTTTTCTATCACTGTAAGCACCAACCAATTCTTCTTTCATCTTCATTATCTTCAACATTTTATTCATGTCCTTCACTTTCTTCACCAACTTTGGAATAATGAACTTAGATCGTTCATCAACCACACTATCTCTCCAAATAAAAAAGTTACACTTGTTTGATCCATAATAAGGGCAAGATCAAAATCTTCTTTCCGAATTATTATCGGACCAAGAAGTCTTCAAATGGAGTAAGAGACCATGATTGCATCGCACCTCTGCATTCAACATTGGATCTTCTTTACAAATCCTATTCAAATTTAATTTTACATCTTCCATAGCTAACCCTAATTTCAAAAAAATCACAAATTAAAAATTAGTGAAAATAGTGAGAAGAAGTTAGAAAATAGTCAGAAATTTATCAAAGAAACAAAGAAAATCAATGCATATCTTCAAGAATTGAGAGGAAAAGGGAGTAGAGAAGAAGAAAGAGATTTACCTCTCCTTAAATTGGTTAAATTAAAGGAATAAATGAATCTAACCCAAATATATAGAGTTATATGTCAAAAAAATAGGTTTATAACCTTTTTTTAATCACTCTCATGCGCTTAAGGTCGGTGAACACACGCATGTGTAAAAGTTGGACGATATATGCCATTAAAATACAAAAAAAAAGTTTAGGGGAGTAATTGAACCCCCGCAAAGTTCAGAATGCTCCATTAAAAATTTGATCAAAGTTCAGGTATTTATGTGAGTATTAGGAGAATTTATTTTTTCTATCATATCCTAAAATATTTTATTAAGTATAATTAAATATTTTTGACATCAAAAATCAAAAAATATATATCTTTTGGTATTTTCATTCGCCTTTTCTCTAATTTTATTTAGGTGACATTGTGACTGTACATGTGTATATTTTTATATTTTATCATATTCTTGTTTATATATATATACTAGTTGCAGGCCCAACAATATAAAGTTTGATAATAGAAATATTTTTTAAAAATATTTTTAAAAAAGTTTAATATTAATTTCTTTCTAATATAATTTGAATTTGAAATTTGGAAAATATCCAAAATCTTATTCTCACTTCTTTCACTGTTAGTGTATTTTTCTTTTTCAAATTTTAAGGTAATTTTTGTGATAGTTATGAAAACGAATTTTAGATTATATTCATGATATTTAAGTAAAGTACATTCAAAGAATTAATTTTATTACTTGTATAAGTTATATAACAAAATATAACTTCAACTCCAAAGTTTTCAAATAAAGTTAAATGTATTCGTAATAGTATGTCGTAACTTGTATATGTGATCTAATTTATCTCATTATGTGATTATATATTTTGAAATATTATTCTTTTCGATTAAATTTAATTATATATTTTGAATAAATAAGTCAAAATTGAATAATTTTTCTGATTTTTTAAAAGATAAAGCTATGAATCATATTTTAACAAGGTTGAATGGCTATTTCTATATGATGATTGACCACTCCTTGCTATTGGCTCAAAATATGAATGTAATCATTTATGGGTCTTCATTTCTCATCTAGTTTTTTTTTTTGAGGTCATCAGTAAAGCAATTGATTTGTTGGAGACTCGTAAACCATGTGAAAATGTAAAGCCGACGCTAGGCGTTTATCTAGAGAATTGGCTAGAGGTTTGAATTAGACCTTTGTTGAAATAGATTATAGTTTTGCTATCTTAAGAATCTCTAAAAATAATTTCAAGAATATGAGATTATAGCTAAGGTTGTTGCTCCAGTTGTTAGAAGTTTGAAGTTTGTTTCAGTACAAAGTTATCAGAAACAATATTCCTAAGAGGATGTTCTCTGTAAATGTACGATTATATCTCTTTGAACTTACTCCTAAATAAAAGGTTCAATATGAATATATCCTTAGTTTTGTTCAATGTGTTGGGAGTTCGATTAGTATTTTAGTGCTTATATGTGCTTGACGTTATTTTCTTAAAAGCTTCTGAGTTACAAATACGTCTTGTGGTTTTTCTAGTTTCTCTCTGTTTGTTGTAAGTCGAAAGTGCTGAGAGATTTTTACAATTTAGATAGTAAAGGAATTGATATTTCTTAATTGAACTTCCTTATTTTTGTACTGGTAGCCAAAGAAAATTAGTTTGTGTTTATTGACATATTTGTCTGGTGGTTCAACTTTACCTTTTGGCACATGTAAATTAAAATTCATCCCGCACATATATGTTAATCTACATGATGCTTTTTTCCTCAAGAAGTCAATAATCCTTATCTTTCCTTTATTTTGCATGAAACTCGGGAGTTGGGAGTTCCGTAACGGAACTTGTTTTGACCCAACTAATCGGATCAATCGCTATTAGGATCGCTGAGCTTCAGGATCGCATACTTGAAAAATCAAACCTCGAAACGGTGTCTAGTACCCTCTTTAGTTTTTTTTCGATAATTTACTCATATTATATTATGCCCTTTTTTTAGAATGATGATTAACTTTGTGTTCATAATTAATTCTGTTTGAGACACTTCACTGGTTTATTGTTTTATAATTTCTTTATTATGTGTAGATATTTTAAATATTGTTATCTCATTGTTGCGGTTAATGCTTAACTAATTAGTCCATAAAAACAATTGTCTTCAAAGACTAGCGAATCTTAAATTTTTGACAAAGTGTTTAGTTGGTTATTTTATTTTAACGAGGCTTACTAATCAACGGATGTAGTAATTTCCATGCCTTTCTAGAAATAAGGAAGGAAATTTCAAAGCTAATTAAATAGGAAAGCAAATAGTTAAGAAACTTAGATTTTTCTAATTGAGCTTGTTTTTTCCATTTACTTCGACCGGCTAAATAATTCAAACATTTTAATTCTCAACCCTTGTTTTGAGTTTTCCTCAGATATCAAAGGTTCAGAATGCGAGGTATGTACATATAATCTACCATATACAAGGTTTATTTCATCATTATTACTATTTACTTATTTATTTTAAGTATTATTATTTACACGATATTTTAACCGTAACTGTGAATATGAATATTTTACTTTTATCTCTCTCTATTACATATTTTATCACTTTCGTCTATTGAACTTTTACAAATGAATATTAGTGTGATATTTTAATTATGCGAAAGCTCATTTTACTCCCTAGCTAATGTGTTAATATGTTTTTAACATCCTTGTTTTACTTTAGGGTAAAACATATTTATATAAACTCATCTTCAAAATCAAATAAATTTTTGCTCTTAGATATACATGTTTATTTTATAAATCCTCACATTTTTCAAAATTATATCCCCTCTTATTTCGCACAAATTTTGTTTACATATTTTATTTTATACACCATGAAATCTTATTTTCATAAGATTACAAAACGTTTTGCTTCCTAATATATAACTAAATGTATTGTTAAATTTTCTTTCTTTCATTTTCATACTTTCAAACAGGTTTAGATGCTTTGCAGTAAACTATATTACGTCTTTGTATATGGAGGGCACATGTCTATATATCTTACGCGTTCCTTTCTTAGATTTAGTAAGTGTTTTACTTATGAAATTCTCATCATTTTTGCAAATAACAAAATAAAAGTTTTTTTTTAATATTTTCCTAAAGTAAGTGTAAGGACTATCTTTGGATAGGCTCTGAGAGGTGCCTAACACCTTCCCCTCGGGTAACCAAAACCCTTACTCAGAATCTCAAAAAAGTTTTTGAAAGACCAAAACAGTTTTTTATAATAAAAAATAATTTTTCTAATTTTCTAAAAAGTTAGGTGGCGATTCTAAAAATAAAAATTCAAATCCCAAGAGTCAGAACGACTTTAGCCACCATATGCCATGTGTTGTTTCGACCGGTTCAAAACGGGCGCGATAGCTACTACTACTAATGAGATGCTCAGGGTGTTGAATATCTCTAAAGCTGGGTACATCGCTAAGGCTTGGGAGATGAGAATGAAGTGGTTGAGGGACATATTGATAGATGAAGAGGACATGGACCAGGTGTATTAACATACTACTGAGGGGGTTAGGAGAACCTATTTTACTGTCGATGCTCAGAGGTGGCTAAACCTTATGACCTAGAGAATTTATCTACTGCAACACTTCTGACATGACTTACCCTCGAGATATGGTGTTGCTGTTGAAACCTTGAGGGGTTTACCACACAATGAGGGACCAGGTGCCTCAAAATCAGTCACATGCAATAAAACAGTAAACTAACCAGGAGCACAACACAGTGCAGGAAATGTAAATAACACAAGATTTAACATGGAAACCACCTCGCTCAAGGGAGGAAAAACCACGGGTTGCCTTCACAAGTACCTCAAAAGTTCACTATAATCAACCTCTTGATTATAGGCTCAGACAAAAACCTAACTCTAAGCTCCCTCCTACTTGTAGTATCTCTACTACAATCTCAACTTAACAACTCTGCCAAGACTCTCCTCAACACTGGTTAACTCTAACCAGTTTCAATCTTAGGCAACTCTACCTAAAATACTCTCAAAACAAGAGAAAAGAACAATACTCTTATAGACTGAGAAATTCAATTACAGACTCAAATTGGACTCAAGAAAATTTTCAATTTTGGCACACAAGATATAAAACTTGATCAATGTTGAAATTGAGTTTTTGCCTTCCTTTCCCTCTTCAGCTTTCGTGTTTACAAAATCTCAATTTGTAGAGAAACATCCTTTTTCTTTTATAGTTGAGTGATGATAAGGGTTGAAATGCCATTGGACCAGGTGTCCTAAATAGTACAAGCATCACCTGCGCAGTTTGTTACACAAGAGGAAAAAACGATACAGACGTGTGCCGACTGTACAGTTGCCTTTAACATCCAGGGGTCAGGTCCTTTATAGTCATCGGCTCATCATTAAAACAAGATACAACAATTTACCCCCTTTTTGATGATGATAAATTAGCCACAGAGTTTTGAGCATCAATACACATTCATCACATTTAATCAGTGTGATTACCACTATTGAAAATGAATGTTCCCCCTATCACTTAATCATCATGCTTCCACCATCATACAACATAGGGACCTGGTCCTTTGTTGTTAATTTTTATTGAACTTCAATTACTTTCCCCGATCATCATACACCATTATTCATTTAGTGCATTTCCATACTTTCCCTTGGCACTATGCCTTCAGACTCAAACACATCATCACGCATGTGCTGCACTTGGTACCTGGTCCCTAATATCATCAGTACATACCTTAAACACACACCTGGTCCTTAACAAATGAAGTAAGTATTCCCCCCTTTGGCATCATTGAAAAGTGTAATTAGTAAATCAAGAGTAAAATAAGCACATGTTAGTAACTCATGGCCACTGGGGCAACACTATCATGAAGAACAGTTTTTAAAATAAAGAGAAAAATGTAATACACAAAGCAAGATTCATTCATTCATAAAATAGAAGGTAGTACCAGTACCATCATACCAAAATAACACATAAAACAAACTTTCTTCAAGACTAACATAATAAGCAAAATATGAGACTACCACAGGATTGATAAGAGGACAGGGATAATAGGGTTTAGGTAGAGGGAGGTTTGGGGGAAAGGGACTTAAGCAGCATCTCCATTCTTGCTTTTTCAGCATTGTGGGCATCCAACAACTATTTTGTGAGGACCTTCACTTTATCATTCAATCCTTAAACTTCACCAGTTAGTTCTGCCACTATTGCCTGGAGTTTTGTATTTTCAGCTGCAAGTTCATCAGTGGCACCTGGTCCCTCATAAGATAACTTCTAATTCTCCAACTTTAGGTGTACTATCTCAGTGTCTTTGGAAGACAACTTGATCCTTAACTCCTCCATTTCTTTGTCCAACCTTTCTTGAACAGCTAGTAACTCAAATACCTGAGACATCGTTCCAGCTTTGCCCTCTATGTATTCATTCTCCATAAAAGTTATCAGACTGAACATTTGTTTGTCTGTTCCATTAGTTCCATCCACACCACAATGTTCAAACACCTTGTTCAAGAGATATCTATATGGCATTCCATGTTTGCCTGCCTTTTCATAAAGCACTTTATGCATATGCTCTATCACAGGGTAAGAAGACTGCACTTTATGCATATTCTCTATCATTAGAGCAGGAAGACTTATTAATTCGAACTTGCTGAAGCATTCAATCAAAAATAAGTCAACACCAGAGGCAATTGTTCTTTTTAGATCTTGGCAATAGGACCTTGTTGGTGAATTCAATACCAGTTGATACTCACTTATCATGAATTTCTTTTTCACTGCAGCTATACATGTCCCTCTTACCTTTGATGCATTGATCATGAATTCTGTTAAGGGTTGTTGTTTCACAACTGTCCACACACCTATAACAGAAATATCCATGATCTTTCCCAATGATTCATCCATATTGATAGTCTTCCCTTACACCTAGGCTTTTAGATTTAGTCCATCTTCTGACAAATCTATAGAATAATAGAATTCTCTAACTTTATTTTCAAAATCATAGGCACTGATTCCTCAAATATATGTAGCCATCCTTGGTGTCTGGCATACTCAACCAACTCTGTCATCCTAGGCTTCTCATAAATTCTAGGATCAAAAGCTCTTTCTGACAAAACCTTCTGTGTTCTCAGGTTCCCAATCTTTCTTTTTCTAGACATGTCTTTCTTTTCCTTCTCTTTTTTCTTTCTTTTGGGCTCACTACTTAGCTCCTCTTTTTCAATAGTTTTTCTCTTCTTGGGACTAGATCCCTCAGAGTATTTTCTTTTCTTGATAGCTATATGTTTCTGCCTTATTCCAGAAGGGCTATCAGACTTTGACTTAAATGACCTAGTTCTCTCAACAACCTGAACTTTCTTTCTTCTTTCCTAGGTAGTAGTAGCAACTCCTGAATCTATGTCCTCCCCTCTTTCAACCTCTACAACTTCAATATTTTCTTTATCCTCTACTATAATATATATCTTAGGCTTCCTTCTTTTCATGATTGAAGTCTTTTTAGCCTTAATGGCATCTTCCAACATTTTTTTTTCAAAACTTCTTGTAGAATAGGATCTAGTCACTTTTACCTCAGAGTCTACCACTTTCACCTTACCTATACTTCCTCTTACTTTCTTTACCGACTATCTCAGAGACAATTCATCCTTATCCTCCTCATTTGGAGGGAACAACATGTCTTTTCCCTTATTCACTTTATCTTTATCACCTACTTCATGTTCTTCTCCATTAATTGAGCTTTTCTTGGTGTCATTTGCAACTAGAAGTAAATTCTCAGCTACCCAGTTCTCATTGCAGGAAAGATAACCCTTTTTATCAAAATTTATTTACCAACTAACTAACCAAAAATAGTGTTTAAATCTTAGGATATAGGTGAATCAGGTGTTTGTTGTGTTTCAGAGGGTTCAACTTTTTCAATTTTTAGATGACCTAGGAAATTAGAAATTTTTAGGTAGTTTTGAATTTCCTAGAGTAGAGGGAGTTTCAGGTTGAGAAATTTCTTGTTATATTAGTGGCCCAAACCCTTGGTTTGGATTCTCTATCATGATTGGCTGAGCATAATTTTTGAAAGTTAAAGAGGGTGCAATAGAGACTTACTCGATTGTAGGTTCTGGACTTTGTAAGGATGATTCAGTTAGAAGAATTGATTCAGGTTGTTGTTGGGGACTCAAAGTGATGTTTTCCATGGTTTTGATTTATGAAGAATCAAGGTGTTCAATTTAGGTATGTTTAGTTTTATTTTTTTGGAGTTTTATCTACTTTAGGTTTTTAGCTAGGTTTGAGGAAGTAGTAATATTATCCATTAGATTTTGAGAGAGAGAGAGATGAACTGGGACCAATTTTAGTTTAGAGAAGATTGTCGATTTAGGAAGATAAAATGGATTAGTTGAAGAAGAAATGGAAAAAAAGGCCTGATATAGAAATTTTGAGAGGTGACCAATATCATTAAAAGATGTTCCTTTTGAATTGACATGTCTGAACCTAATAAGTATTTTCCAAAGGAATTGACGGCTTTAGAGAAGGGAAACTACATGCCTTTTCAGACAGCATTTTATGATTATTTAAGAATCTTGTATAGGTACTAACTTGAGAGATGGGAACAGGTCCCTCTCTCTTTTGCTTTGATTGAATTTTCAAATTTGAACATACCACATTTGTCAACTTCCAAATTTGTTCACATGGGTGTATACCTGCAAAGGTATGGTGCTGAGCTAGACTAACAAATACATACTTTATCAAGGATGCTTGTCTCTTTATCACAACCAAATTTGAGGAGAGATACTAATTCACATGTTATGTCGGTTTATTTCATAAATTCTTGTTTTAGCCTCTGCACACCCCTTTTATTTTTGAACTTGTTCCCAAAGCAGGTCTGGGGACTAGGTCCCAGACTTAACTTTATTCAAATTGCTAGAGACTGAGATGAGTTTCCTAGAGACCAGGTCCCTGAGAATCATAACCCTTCTTTTCTACATCTTTCAACCTTTTTCCCATTATCTTCAGCATCACCAACACTTTATCTTTGCCTCAATAAGTTTTTCTTGACTTTGCAAACTTCAACAATGTTCTGCAAGGGACCAGGTTCTTTGAAATCAACTATTTCACAATGAGATACCTCTTTTTAAAGTGTCTTGAGAGAGAGAATACAGTCGGTCCTTCCAAAATTAAGCTTTGAACACATACTATTAATAAGCCTACTCCTGACTGCAACCCCCTTTCTCATACCGGGAACCATGATCACTTGTTGGATTTGGGAACCCACTTAAGGTTGAGTTCCTAGTAGGAGGACAGTGGTGTGATCAAATCCTTCTTGGCCTATCTAGGTTAAGCATTTCTTTTTACCCTTTTCAGAGGCTTGAAGCCCTTAGGCTGTGTATTCTCTTGCTGAACATATCTGAGATCATTCATTCTTGCTCTCATCTAGCTTTGAAAACTTTTCTTGGTGTGCCTATGTTTTCTACAATGGGTGCATTGGAGTTTGTTCCCTTTGTTTCTAACATCATTGACAGTCTTTCCTTCAGATCCAGCAGGTTGGAATTCTCCTTGGTAGCCCAAGCCTTTTCCATTATTAACACCCTGACTAGTCAAATTAGAAAGAATTTGTAAAGTAGTTCATTTAAGAGACTTGTAAGCTCTTCTCTCAAATGAACCAGGTCCCTTTTTAATTCTTTATTCTTGTGAAGTGTAGACATAAGGTGTTTTTGAGAATTCCTCAGTTTCTCATCAAGATCAATTTGAATCCTTGAAGCTTACTTCCTCCCTTTACCATCTAAATCATTTGGCTTTCTTTAGTTAACTTAAACCACTCAGATTTTCAAATTTCAATTTAGTGACCATTTCTTCAGTTTTAGATATTTGAAGATTCAAGGCAATTAACTCATGCTCTTGATTCTCTACTTTTTTCTCTAAGGCATTCTTCTTAGCATATAGTTTACATATAGAGTCTATCAACACACTTGCAAGCTTTTTTATCTTCCTAGCAATGTAGTTATCTAGGTTTTTCTTAATATCAAAAAGAGTTACCTCATTTTCTTTTTCATGTTCTGTGTTGGCTATGAAGGCAAACAAGGAATCATAGATAATGGATTATCTTTGAAAGCCAGCATAGAAACATCTCCAGACTTCTCATCTTCATCAAATTCACCGAAAGAATTTCCTCTGCAGAGCTTGCTTATTGCATACTCAGCTGCATTTTTCCTTCTTGGTTTTTCAGACCTGGTCCCTATTCTTTCCTTTATTAGCTGCAGTCTTGAGGTTCTCCTAATAATCTAATTTGTGCATTGGATAGTCCTTAATGAAATGTTCAAAACTTCCACATTTGTGACACACTTCAACAATGCTTCCTCTTTTATTGCCGCTTTCTCTTTTTTGGAATTGACCACTCTTTCTTATGTCTTTGACAATTCTTTTTGCCACTAAAGGGAAGGATTTTGACTGAGGCTCATAAGTCCCGATATAAAGTTCATCTAAGTTCAACTAAAATGTATCATGACTTGAAAAAAATCTACTGGTGGATAATATAAAGAGAGATTGACGAACTTTGTGGCTAAGTGTATGGTTTGTCAACAAGTTAAAGTTTAGCATTTGAGGTCTGGTGGAATATCTCAAGATATAGATTTGCCTATGTGTAAGTGAGAGAGAAGTAATATGGATTTTATTATAGCTCTTCCATGGCCTCACAATCAATAAGATTCTATTTGGCCATGTTGGATAGAATGACTAAATCTTCTCACTTTTTGCCTGTGAGGACTAACCACTACTCAGGAGAGGACTATGTTAAGTTGTTCATTTAGGAGATATTTAAGCTGCATGGAGGGCCATTCTCCATCATTTCAGACTGAGGTACATAATTCACTTCTTACTTCTGGTATTTGTGTTAGAAAGGTTTGAGTACTTAGGTAAACCTTAGAACCATTTTCCACCCTTAAATGAATGGACAAGAAGAGCATATTATTCTAACCTTGAAGAATATGCTAAGGTCCTGTATGATTGACTTTGGGTTGTTGGGTTGACCATTTTCCTCTATTGAGTTTGCTTATAATAATAGCTACCATTCTATATCCAAATGGCTCCTTTTGAGGTTCTTTATGTTAGGAGGTGTAGGTCTTCTATTGGATAGTTTGAGGTAGATAAGACGAGGTTGTTTGGCCCTGACTAGGTTCACCAAGTCATGAAAAAGGCAAAAGTGATTAAAGAAAGACTTAAGACTGCTCAGAGTTGCCAAAAGTCTTATGTGGATATGAGGCAGAGGGAGTTGGAGTTTGAGGTTAATGATTGGGTGTTCTTAAAGGTTTCTCCAATGAAACAAGTCATGAGGTTTGGGAAGAAAGGGAAGCTTAGTCCCCATTTTATTGGTCTGTACCAGATTGTAAAGAGAATTAGGAATATAGCTTATGAATTGGATTTACCAGCAAGTTTGGCTTCTATTCCTCCTGTTTTCCATGTGTCTATGCTGAAAAAGTATGTGGGTGACCCTTATTTGATAGTACCTATTGAGGATGTTGGTGTTACGAATTCGTTGTCTTATAAGGAAGTCCCAGTTGAGATATTGGGCAAGTTAGTCCGTAGATTGAGGAAAAAGGATATAGCTTTGGTGAAAGTCCTTTGGAGGAATTAAAAGATGGAAGAAGCTAAGTGGGAATCTAAGAAAGATATGAAGGCCAAGTACCTGTTCTTGTTCCCCACATCAGGTGAAAGTGTTTGAGGTATGTGTTTCATTTCCCTTTAAAATGTGTCATCTAGTTCTGATGTATTCTTACTGTTATTATGCCAAAAATGTCCTAACTCCTTATTTGGGGACGAATGATCCTAAAAAGGGGATAATGTAAGACCCCGCAAAATTTTAATGAATTTATTTTGTACCCTCCTGCGTGTGTAATGTCAAGTTTTGACTTGAATTATGTTTAGGGATGTTGAAATGGTGTTTTGGAAAAGTTTCAAAATCTTTGAAAAGGGTTCGGAGTCATTTTGAGACCCCAAGGCAGTATGCCTTCATGATAGTGGTGGGCCATAGATGATAACTTCCGTGATAAGGAAGTGGCACAGATGCTACCCTTCATGATAGCAGTGTGCCACACCATTATGTAAATTTTGCCCATTTTTTGTTTTTTCAAATGGGGTAAGGGGCTTTTGGTCTTTTTCCCCCTTGCACGACTTTTAAACATAAAATAAACCCCTTTCCTTCAATTTTAAAAGACCAAACCCCACTTTTTTTATCTTTTAACTCTCCAACCAAGAAACTTTAAAGGTTTTACAGAGAATTCACTATCCGAGCTCCAAGATTTCAGGCATGTTTTCCATCCTTAAATTGA
Organism: Capsicum annuum; assembly: GCF_002878395.1. Lineage (NCBI taxonomy): Eukaryota > Viridiplantae > Streptophyta > Magnoliopsida > Solanales > Solanaceae > Capsicum > Capsicum annuum. The sequence goes on along the minus strand of NC_061122.1, from coordinate 121,524,216 downwards.
ATTTTACATTATGGTATGTATTTAATCATTACTCATGTGATTTTAATTGTAGGGTTTGAAATTAGGTTGAGGGCTTTTGATGGTTATTGCTTGAATTTCCCATGATTTAAATGTGTTGGTTATGCTTTAATTGATGGTTTTGGGGGCTGAATGGGTACATTGTTATGAGGATTAGAATGGGAACATGGATTTTCCCAATTTGATGGATTTTTGGCTTGATAATGGCATTAATCTCAACTCACCTTTATAACTTTGGTTTTGAATATGAAATTTACATGATTAACTTAATTTTGGAACATTGCATTGCATTAAAGGATAGTGAATAACAAAAATGATTTTGGAATGCCCTTGGTGGAAATGGTTGGGATTTTAAATGTAACTTGAAAGAAATGGTTACAGGGAATGGTTTGGCATAATGATATAAGTTTTCAAACACATTGGTATGATGATACCAAGTTGGTAAATGCCTTAATGAATGACTCCTGGGTTGATGGTTGGGTCTATGTGTAAACTGTTGTAATTTGGGATTAAAGGGGATTTTGTAGCTCATTGTGAAGGTGTAGTCTTGGAGAGACCAACATTGGAAACCACATTTGCTAGCATGGGGTTCTATATGATGGTGTGCTTGGTGCACACATTATATTTTGTATGACTATAGCCTTGGAGTCTTTAGCCTTTCCTCGGTTTCCTCGATTCATGCGGCTAACACGTACTGGGGTCCTTTTTGCAGGGGGAGCTGAACCCATATAGACTGTAGGTTCCTTTAGGATGGAGATAGCTTACACAGTTTAGGCTAATGGTTTAAACTCTCATCTTCATGACCCTTGTGCCTATCCCGCAATCCTATATATGTATATCTAAATGTTGTGCATGTGGTTTTGACTGGTTTTGGTAAATGGCATTATTTTATCCCTTTCCCTGAGTTATATACCAGTGCTCGCCCCACTGACCATCCCTGGACGTTACATCATTTCATGATGTAGGGTCCAAAGGATTATTTTTTTGCTCCTGTGTAGCATTACATAATTCCATATTCCTGTGGATTCGGTATTCTTTCAAAAGGCCCGGTCATTTCATTTATTTTCAGTATTGTTTGGTATTTCATTTTGGACTTAGTTTGGTATACTAGTTTTAGAGGCTTTTGTGGACAAGTATAGGGATGATTAGTCATTTTGTTTTGACTCTTGGATTTCTTTTAGTTTATCTATCCTTCTCATTTACTATGTTTTTTTGGTTGGCTTCCATTGTTTAACTATTATCATGCTCTTGAGGTTAGGATAAGGGAGCGGTTTTTGGCCCACGGTGGGCTTGAGATACCCGTCATGACTAGGTCCTAGTTCGGGTAGTGACAAGCTTGATATCTGAGCATGGTTTAGGGTCTTTGGGTGTCCACAAAGTTGTGTCAAGTGAAGTCTCTTTAATGGGTATATAGCACATCACACTTATAAGGGGGAGGCTACAAGGCATTTAGGAATGTTTTCCTTTCTTGTGTTCTATTTCGAGCTATAGAGTCTAGTTGCTATGAAACTTCTCTAACTCTTGGATTGCTCGCATTTTAGATCATGCCACCCCAAAGATATGACAGTTACAGGAACTTTGTTGGATCCTCTGTCCTACCTGAGGAAAATGTGGAGGGAACTCACCCTATTTATGAAGTGCAGACTCAGTTTAGGGTCCCTGCTCCTAACTGTATTTCTCCATGTGAGGTTCAACCAGTCCCTACTAGTCATCCTCGGGCTGGTGATACTCACTCCCAGACGCCATAGGGATATATCTTTAATGTGGAGTTTCATCAGTCTATTCATATGCTTGCCCAACTGGTTGTATCTAGTCGGTATGATCATGTCGAGGTCACTTGAGTTAGTCAATTTATGAGATTGAATCCCCCAACCTTTATAGGCTCAAAGGTTGAGGAGTATATTTAAGGGTTTATTGATGAGATAGAGAAGATTTTCAAGGTTATCCATGCTACTGATTCAGAAGGTGTAGAGTTTTTTGCTTATCAGTTGAAGGATGTAGCTTACCAGTGGTATGAGGAGTGGGAAACGATGAGGGGTGATGATGCTGAATAGCCAGTATGGGATGAGTTTTTAGGTGCTTTTCTTGATCACTTCTTTCCTCAGGAGTTGAGAGAAATTAAGGCCAAAGAGTTTACGAAATGGAAGCAGGGAAAGATAAGTGTGAAGGAGTTTACTCTAAAATTTCAGCAGTTATCCCATTATGCTCGGGAGTTGGTCTCTAATATGAGGTCCCAAATGAGGAAGTTTGCTTCTGGTTTGTCCCATGATTTGGTGTTGGATTGTAAGGCTGCGATGTTGAATAATGATATGGACATCTATAGGTTGGTGGTTTATATACAACAGGTGAAGAATGAGAAAAAAAAATAGGTAGAGATGGGAGAGGCAAAACAAGAAGTTTAGATATTCAGAGCAAGGTGCAGGTTAGCAAAAAAGTGGGAGAGATGGTAGACAGTGGACTAAGAAGAAATATTGGGGAAATTCTTATTCGTCATCTAGTTCTCCTTATCCTAAGAACCACTGAAGTTACTAGCATTTCAGGACTTCTTGGCTAAAACCTTAGCCTGACAAACTTTCTTATCTCCCTCAATATTTATTCACATAATTAGCCACTTTATTAAAACTCTTTCTTGCAGATGTCATATGACCATTACAATATCTGAAGATCAACATTCAATCTTTTAACAAATAATCAAATTCTCTCCTCCTCAGTGGAGCACAACTGGATAGCATAGCGAGAAAGAGCATGGAACTTAGCCTCATAGGCTGCAAGTGACATACTTCCTTGTTCAAGGGATAGAAAGTTATCTTTTTTATGGTCACAGAGAGTATGAGGTACAAACTTCTCCAAAAGTAGGGCATGAAACTGATTCCAGGTCAATGAAGGAAAAACTAGTAACCCACACTCCGCATAGGCTCTCCACTACTGCTTGGCATCCCTTTGCAGTTGAAAAGTCATGAATTCAACACCATGATATTGTATAATCCCCAATTTGTGTATCCTTCTATAGAAATCAATGATGAACTCAAACATATCCTCAGTATCAGTGCCATGAAATGAAAGAGGTCTTATTAAAAAAAAACTTCGCAACACATGTTTGGTCCCGGTCATGATGTGCCCCTAGCACAAGATAGGGGAATACATTAATCCCTGAAGACTCATCCACTCTAGGAGCTATAGTAGTTGTGGTTAAGTACCAAGAACTTGAAAATCAACATAGTGGGAGTGGTGTACCAACCAACCCACTCAGAAAATATAAAACCTAATGAATAACCTTAGAAGACATCGGAGAAAAGTTCGCACCTCCAGCCGATGTCATCATCTCTTGTTCCAAACTATCCTTGTCTATTGCCTCAACCTCCTCATGATGATCTCAGGGTGAGGAAAGTGATATTGACCACTAATAGGCCTGGTCAACTGGTGCTTAATCTCCACCCTTAGCAAGTGTTGCTCTCCCCCTTTCTTTTCCCCTACCCTATCCTCATCCTCATCCCTAAACAATCGATTTTATAACTGAAGCTACTATGAGAGGGCTACTACTCTTTCTCCATTTGCTCTGGTGTTCACCATCTGTGGAATGAAGAAGTTTTAGATACCAATTTGGATCACTAGATATCAATTAGAATCAAGTTACAACACGAAAGAAGAAAGAAAGGATAGTTTCATAAAATCCTATAGCCTCTTGAAGAAAAGTACACACTTCTTTGTACCTTTCTGTAAGACTCTATTAGACATATTTTGGTACAACAAAATCAATGAATCTAGGGCTCTGATACCAAATTTTTCACGAACCTACTAATCGTGAGTGGAAACCACACTAACTTTACGACAGGATAACAACAAATCCAAACCCTCAATACAACACTTAGTAAAAAATAAGGAAAATAACAGTTTTTATTAGTGAACAATTATTGAAAATGAAAATAAATGTGGAAATAGAGAAACTTAAGTAATCCCCTAAGACCTAAAAATCATTGTACCGAAACTAATACATAGTCAATAATGGTATCAACCCAAAACTAATGAAATATCTAAGTCTGAAACAATGGACCATAGACTGAAGGAAGAATTCATGGCAGCCCTTGAGTTTGATCACAGTCTGAGTCACAGCTGAAGTCTCAAGACAATCGTTAGAATATGCTTTGCACTCAATAAAAAGAAGACCATGTGTAGTATCAGCACACAAGAAATAAAGGTGTACTGGTAGGGTCATTGAACAACTCAAACTAAGAAATATGAACACATAACCATAATGTAGTACAAGACAACCATGAATCATATCATGCAACCCTACTTCAAATTCATAACACTTAACCTAGTAACAAGTACAATATTAAGTTTAGTCAATATTAGTCAACAAGGATAATGAGTCAACTCAAACTATGACCAACGAAAAAAACTCCAAGTCAACAACCATGACACAACAACCACATAATTTATGTCCAAATTACACAAGTAATAGACAACACAGAGTTATGCTACAACTTGCAACTAGCCGAGACCATTCAAGGATCCACAAGAATAACAATAATGGCAAATATCATGCATCCTGATTTACATAAAGAACAAACTTTAGAAACTAAGCACATAACCCAGTTCACTCAAGAAACCAATATAATAATGACAACACTTAAGCCTCGTTCACTCAGGGAAGCATCACACTCACCTTTACCTCTTGTACATACATGCTAAGAGTCTTATGGTCGTCCACTAGTCATGATCTATAGGGAATAAGCTCTTATCTATGTACCATATCCCAAATATCAAATGTAGCCAACCTTATGCCAAATAATCCCATGAAGATGTCCAAATACTAGTACATCCCATAATAATGAAAGATATCATAACAAGCACAGCCACAACGAATACAAACAACACGTGTAACAACCAACAAGCTTTACATATAAGTTTATTGAATGCGATTAACACTTAGTATATCAAACAATCATTCACTTGTTCAAGCTCTACTAAGAAATAGTTATCATGTACACATAAAACAAATTGGGTTTCAACTACATCAAAATAATCACCTACCTCAATCTAAGCCTGAAATGCTCTAGTGAACTTCAGAGTTTCCCTTTTCTTGCAACCTTAGCTTGTTTGTGGTCTAATAATAGGAATATAACATGTAATCAATAAAATGACCTACAAAATCAAGAATTACAACCTAATCTCAAACTTCAAGGCCAATTTCATTATTATTTCCCCCATTCTAGGACTTTTCTATCATAAATTTACCTTAAACCTACCAATTTCATAGTGACATAAGTGAATTATAGTCATGCAAGAGTAAATAATCAACTCTTAACTAAAACCCAAAGGATTTACACTCAATTTTCCCCCTTCACTAGAAAATTAGCTAGGTCAAGTTAAACCCTCCTCAAAATTCATAAACTAGTGGTGCTAAGGTTTAACAATAAAAAAATTAGTTAATCGGGATAAATAACTTACCTTTATGAAGAATTTTAATGGAAAATAGGTGAAAATGCCCCAAATTGCCCTAGTGCTTTCCAAAATGAGTTTTGAAATATATATTATTTTGGGGGAAATTTTTGCATAAACATCAATTTACCCTGCTATAGCAGCTCGATCCTGCAATGGCGGAATTCGCATGCTATAGCGGAATTGACCAGCTTTGAATCCTACTATAGCATGAATTGTTTTTCTATAGTGGTAGCCCGAGCAGCCTGCAACTCGCTATAACGGGTGTTGCATGGAAAAACGTGAAATTGCTCCCAATCATGTTAGCTAACATAAAATTATGCTACATTTTATTACATTTATCCAATCCATTATTATATTGTCCTAGACCATACTTTACTCCAATTTCATCCAAGACTAGCCTAGTTTGAATTTTTTAAATTTTCTTTCGGGTAAAAAGACAGCTTAAATTTTTTACGATGAATATTTTGTAACAACAAAAGGATCACTACATCTTGTGAACTTTATGATTGATGAACTACTGGAAGAAATAAGTCAATGCTTTTCAAATAGTAGTTGGAATATAGAGGTATTAAATAATCATTTATTGAGGATGTATTCAGTCATATTATCAACGATGTAAATTGTATGGAAGATCCATTAGTGTGGACAAGACTTGGTGGATGTTGATAGTTTAGGAAAATTAGTAGTAGGATCTGGTTGGGAATGTGTGAGGCAAAGAGGTCAATGTTAATAGGTTTTTAAACAAGTATAGTTGAAAATAGTTTCTTTTAAGGTCTCTTTTTCTTGTGGGTGTTGTGATAGAAGTGACTACCTATTGCTGAAATACTTGTTAGAAACAGGATTAGTGAAAATATTATTTGTTGCTGCTGTGGGGATAGGGTGCAAGAAATAGTTAAGCACCTGTTTATGAATTGTATTATCTCTAACAATATTTGGCATGATTTTTCAGTAGGTCAAGGGGTTGATGGCCCATTTCTTCAGGTTAAAGATAGTGTTTACAAATGGTGGAAAGTTGGATGTCACCAAAGCTTAAGTCATTACTTAAAGTTGTGCCTATGTTTATCTTGTGGTAGTTCTAGAAGATGAGAAATGCTATAAAACATGGATAAAGGATGTCACAAGCTAGTATGAGATTGGAAATTAATTAGAACTTAGTTCTTATGGCTAGGTGTATCTACCCCTAGTTAACTAATATTCCTTCATACTAGCCTGATTTGCTGAAGTTTTTGGAAGAATATACCTCTATGATTGGCAGCCAAATTGTATATTGGAAGTTATCTAATTTGGATTTTTTAAAATACAACTCTAATGGAGCCTCTAAGGGTAATCCTGAACCAAGCTCAAGAGCTTTTTGTACAAGCAATGATGTTTTATCTTTATTCTATGCAGAGGGAAGAAGACTTGTAGACGATTCAAATTTGTTGGATGAAATTCTAGCATTAAATATGGATTTGAAATGCTGAATTAATTAGAATTACCTTTCATTAATATATGAGACAGATTCTTTGGTTGTTAGAAGATATTGGATGGGAGTTGGGAAGTGCCTTGGGGTATTGTTGTGGAGATCAAGAAGATCAAAGCTTTAATAATCAAGGTAGAAGCAGTGGCGGAACATGAGTATAGAGAGAGCAACAAATTGACAAACTTTATTGTTAACCAAGTATTCTTTTTTGTAGGTGCAGATAGAATAACATATTTATCAATGTAGGAATTACCAAGGGAGGCAAAAGCAATCCTAAACATAGACAAGCATTAAATACCAAACCTTAGAATCAAAACAATTCAAAATGAAACTTTTAATAATAGGGGAAGGTAAATTTAATAAAGAATGAACACTAAATTAAGATGATGAGTACAACTATTTGCACAGGTATAATCAATATCTGATAAGGAGGAAGATGGAACTCTAATTTATCCCTCTTAGATAGTGATATTAGCTCCTTGTTGAGCTCAACCTATCAAGTAAACAAAATTTAGGTGAAATCGACAGTCACAATCAAGTATTTTTGAGACTAATGGAAGAAGATTAGCACTTATCTTAGTCGAAGGAGTTCAGACTTGTAGATAGAGAAAATAAAAAGGTCTTCTTTTAGTTTGATGGAATTAGTAAGATGTTGTAAATCACTCTTTTAAAATACCCAAAACTCAGATATCTTTCCCTGATCCATGAAGTTTTTTATGAATCGGTATGAGCTGTGACATCACCTTCCTTGTGCTACTCGAATCTGGCCTTGAGCTAAAGGAGATTTTTGATTTTATTTGGAGCAGATAAAGACATGACCATAGCATTTCCCTTTTTCCTTTTTGTTCTATATAGATCTTTCCTTTTCTTTTTGTTTTGTAATTTTCAGACTAGTATCATGTCTTGGGGTTTGATCTGACCGATTTTGGGCTTTAGCCTTTTTGTACATAATTTGTTATCTAATAAGGTAATATCATACTTAAGATCATAATTATGAGATTCATAGCAACTCTTTCATAATTACTTAAAATAGCAACTTCTATTTTGTATTTGAACAAACTATTGCTACATAAATATATATACAAATCGTTTTACTGTTCTCTTTTAACTCAAATCGGTTGAGTTAAATATGGCATAATTAGCGATGGATTAAATGTGGAGATTTCTCTTCCATAAATACCTCTTAACTAACGTGATTTCCGTTATTTGTTAACAACCGATATCAAAATTCAAATTTTCATTTCACATTATTGTTTTCATCCAGAAAAAATCAAAATGAAATTCAACTAAAGCTTCTTCTGTTCCTTATCATTGAAATTTCAAATTACACCATTACCGTTGTTCAAGGTATTGAATCGTAATTTTGTTTTCTTATATGAATTTCATCAGTTTGAAATCATTATATAGTGTGTATGTTTTCTCATTCAAATTTTCCCTCTTTTTCCTCAATAGATAGTTTTGGATATTTTGTAAACGAATTTCAAAATAAAATAATGCAACAGTAAATAGTAAATTGAATTGATCGATTAATATTTTGATCAAAATCGATTTTGCAATCTGCTCAAACACTATATTTTTTATGTTTCTCAGAATCTAATATATAGTCAAAGATTATATTTGTATTTTCGTAATATTTGATTATCAATATTTTGGTTGTGTTCGATTATGGATATTGTGGATGTGTTTGTATTTTATGCTATACAAATATGTTGTAACTGTATTTTTGGCTAGTCATTTTAGTTGTGTATGTATATATTATTTACGTTTATAAATATAAATCTCTGTTTGAAATTTTAGTGTGTAATTATATATTGTAATTATATTTGCATAGTGTATTTTGACATGTATATTTTTTTTGTGGATTACTGTATTTCAAACTGTAATTGTATATGTCTGTGTTCAATTAATTGTATACTTATAAATTTTGTTGTATATTTTGATTGCTGGTCTTTATGGTTTTGTATTTATATGTAATTGTATATTTATATTATAAGTATTAAGTGCTTACAATTATGTATTTTTTATAATATTTTTAGGTGAAAATAATTCACAACGGAAAGTATCCCAGTTCTTGTGAAGCACTCTGGAAGATGGACATATGAAAAAAAATTATGAAGAGTACATTATTGATGCAATATTGTTGAGCACAATAGCATCGTACAATCAACTATACATTCTTTTGGTGTCTCACATTAGTGTAGATTTGAGGAGCAAGCGTATCCAAATTTAATATCAAATCATTGGTAATGCAAGATAAATACAAATACATAATGATAAGGGTCTAAAAGTGTTTATTTGCAAAAGAAAGATATGAGACATGAATTCTCTTCCTTTATATGTAAGCATTTTGAAGAAAGATGTTATGATCACCTTTGCAAGTTCATTTGTATGTGCAGTTGAAAGAAGAAATATTTGTTACAATTCGCAAGAAGTGGTAAATACATCTACTGAAGGTATGTTGGTGGTTACTGATAACACAAAATCATTAGATGTATTTGAGATGGATACGGTTTAAGTGATTATCTCAAACCCACATCATAAGCATGTTGAAGTAAAAACCAGGTATACTTCTCGAAAAAAAATTAAAGTTAGAAAAGATTATACAATTGGAGAGAAGTTTCAAACACGAAGTGAAAGGTCAAGAAATGGCAGGTACATTCTAGATTAATTTTTTTGCATTTAATATGAGTTTAGATATGTATTTAGATTGTATTTAAATTTGTTGGATGCAGTTATACATTGGTGTGCAAATAAGGAAATTGTAAATTTTTATGTCGTGCCTCCGGTATGGGAGATGCTGGATGTTCAGAATTGGAGAAGTTGTAACAGAACATACATGTCCGATGAAGGACAAAGTTTATGCTAAGATGCATGCTACAAGTATGTTGATAGGTGGTATGGTGACACAAAAACTAAAAAGCCACAAACAAAAATATAGTGCAACTGAAATCAAAAGTGACATGAAGAAAGAGTTTGGTATGAATTTGACATACAGTTTATGTTAGAGGATAAAGGAAAGAGCTTTAGAAGAATTTAGGGGGAAACCATCAAAATCATACGGTAAATTACCAATATAATTATATGTTTTGAACAATACTTATCTGAATTCACATATAAGAATGAAGAAGACTGATGAAAATGAGTTATGATAGGTATTTATAGCTCTCTGTGCATTTATCAAAGGATTCGAATATTGTAAACTTATCGTAATTTTGTATGGTAGTCATTTAAGAGAAATGTATTCTAGGACATTTGTAGCTGCTTGTACCATGGATGGAGCAGGTAAGTTACATTTTATAATACATTTAATGTTTGAAAAAAATATCTACATATCTCTAACTAATATGCTTGTGTGATTATATGTATTTTTGCAAATGTTTGTGAATAAAACATGTAGAGTTGATAATGTATATGTGTGTTGTACAAATATATTTTATTATATGTATTTGTAACTCTGTTTTCAAAAATACGTACATATTTTCAACTGTATTTGTAATAAATACATATGCAGTTACTATATGTATTTATATATAACTACAAAAAATGTGTGTATATATGCAAGACATATATTTCCTTTGGCATATAGTATGCTTAATTCAGAAAATGATGCATCTTGGACTTGGTTATTTGAGAATTTGAAATAAGCATACGGGAAAAGACAACACATATATGTTGTTTCTGATCAGAATACAAGCATCATAAAGGCTGTTGGTACTGTGTACAAAGATGTACTGCATTATGCATGCATGTGGCATCTATGGAAGAACGGAAAAAACTTTATAGAAAGTCACATTATGCGTTATCAGAGATCTTTTATACAATGGCAAAATTATATTCAAAGTCTGAATTTCACAAATTAATGGAAAAGGTAAAGGCAGTTGATATTAGAGTGAAGAAATACTTGGAATTGGTGGGTTACGAAAAGTGGGTTAGGTCCTACGCAACAGTTTATCGAGGATAGACTTTGACATCAAATATTCTGAAAACAATAAATGTTGCACTTGTATCGGCTTGAGAACTACCGATATATAATTTTCTAGAAGAAGTTTGATTCATGTTTGAAAGATGAAACTATGAAAATAGACAAAAGGCTTCATATACATTCACAACTCTCATTGAAAAATTTAATGACATACTCACAGAGAACGAGGCAGTGTGTACTCATATGATGATATGATCATTTACATTTGTGGTATTTATTGGTATGATGGTATTTGTAGTTGCATTTATAAATAGCTATGGGTGTATATGCTTTAAAAAAATTAAGGTAATCAATGTTCTCTGTTATGCAAAAAAATACATATGTAGTAAGCAATATGCACTGTTAAATACATATGCATTAATCTCTGTTATGAAAAAAATACATATGTATATTTATGACATTTGTTGGTATGAATTTATTTGTAGTTGTGTTTATAATCACACAATGCTGTAAGCAAAAAAATACATATGTAGTAAGCAGTTTGCATCTGTTTGTAGCAATACATTTACATATTTGCGTTTGACCTTTTTAAATTTATTTATTAAAAAATAATATCATGTTGTACCAGGCACAGAGTATGTCTATATGGTACATGACAAAGAAAAGCATTTTATTGTTTGTCTCAGGAAAAAAATATGTTCATGTCTGTCACGACCCAAATGGCCATGAGTGGCACCACACTAATCTTCCTGTGGGAGAACCATCTAAATCGAACCATTATCCAAACATTTAGTTAATATTAGATGATGATATTATAAAATTCAACATAATAACAAATATCCAGGACTAATTATTATTAATACAGAAATTCAAACAAACTACTTACTAAAATTTTCAAGACCCAAATGTCATCGTACAAGAACTACTAACAAAGATCATATCTAAAGATATATCCAAAAATAAAGTAAATAAAGAATGTTTCATTGTCCGAAAGATGGACAAGAACAAATAAAATGACCCATGGTAGTCTGGAGACGGAGTGCTCACCCTTGGATCAAGATCTGCTATCAAACTTTAGAGGTGAGGTCATGTCTGAGCCTAGAACACTTTCTGCACTCACCAAAAGAAGAGTACAGGGTAGTATCAGTACAAATCACTATGTACTAGTAGGTATCATAGGCCAACTCAATTTAATAGCATGTACACAACATAAATCAAATAACAAGTATACAGCCATCGTCACACAACAAATATTCAATGAATCAATAATATAGCAACAACAGGTTAAACAATGCTTACAAACAAGTCACATAACCATCAAGAGTATCAATCATACTGT
>NC_061122.1:121478249-121509030 GCF_002878395.1 Capsicum annuum | reverse complement strand
ACCCACGGTAGCCTGGAGACGGAGTGCTCACCCTTGGATCAAGATCTACTATCAAACTCTAGAGGTGAGGTCATGTCTGAGCCTAAAACACTTTCTGCACTCACCAAAAGAAGAGTACAGGGTAGTATCAGTACAAACCACTATGTACTAGTAGGTATTATCGGTCAACTCAATTTAATAGCATGTACACAGGCATCGTCACACAATAAATATTCAATGAACCAATAATACAACAACAACAGGTCAAACAGTGCTCACAAACAAGCCACATAACCATCAAGAGTATCAACTATACTGTAAACATCCACAGAAATAACACAAATATGTACACACATGCTATAGAACTTATTTTTGCCCAAATAGTCATGACCTGCAGGGAACAATCTATGTTCATGTGTCGTACCGGCATGGTACCCGATCCAACATAAATATAAACGTATCGGCGTGATACCCAATCCAACATAAATAAAAATGTACCGGCGTGGTACCCGATCCAACATAAATATAAATAAGTATTATCAATATCAATTTACACAACCTCAAAGCATGCCACACAATGTACCAAGTTTACAAGTACACTTAAAGTTATAAAACAATTCAATCAAGTTAATTTTTAATAAACATTCATACACGAATCAGCAAATCAAACATCAACAATTTCAAGCATGTACGAATACCAATTCACAAGTATCTAATTTAGGAGCATACACATAATTAAGTCGAGTCTAAACTCCAATTAAACCATAACCTACCTCAACCGAAGAACTCGAACCCAATCCACGATGCAAGGGTGTTGCCCTTCCGTAAAACTTCTGAATATTTCAAATCGATTCAAGTATGTAATCTCAATAAGTGTACGGATCTAATGACAGACATTTTACACATTATCACTTTAAAGTTTAAGACCTACAGAAACAATCAAGACAATAGCTTGCAATTGCCAAACTCTACATGTAAACCTCAATTTCTCAACCTAACTTAATATTATCCTCAATATGATTATGGTGTCATTATTATTACGTTGTTAGTTTCAAAAATAACAACTGTTGCTTTTAAATTTTGAAAGTATGCTGCTAATTCCAATAATGGCATCATATGTTGCTAATTACCGATAAACAATTCACTAGTCTAAGACAAGAACTATGCGAAAATACCCACAATTGCCACTACCTAACCTTTCTTTTTCCATTAACCATAATAAAGACCAAAAAAATGATTTGCTAGCATACAATTTCCTTAACTTAATAAGGACAACAAATGAAATCTATTCTGAAAGTAAAAATATTACTATCATATTTGATATCTATGTTTGTACCTGGCAATCCTTTATTGCATTATTGAAGATAAGGAACAGTGGTAGCTAAGTGGAAAGCATTATTGAAATAATTTTTTTTGGCAAAAGAAATTTCCTCTCAGAAACTTAAAACATTCCTAGAATAAGTTCTTTTCATAGTTAATTATTATTATTAGCTTCTTACTGATAACGTTTCAACTCAACTCCCTCTTGTTTTAAAAGGAAATTGATATTTGTACTACTACTTCTCATTATTAATACAGACAAAAGTGCTATAAATATTCATTAGACCATTATGATGAAAAAAATAACGTACTTCAATTTCCATCAATATTTCAATGAACAACGGATGCTAACCTGAAACCTGAAGTCGAAATCTCTTCCTCGAACTCCAATAATGAAAACCGCTATTATCTACCTCCTTCCTTTACCTTTCTGATGCTATTAATTGATACTATAAATGATAAACCCTAACCATTTAATTTCACCCTTATACTAACCATATAAGTAAATAAATTGTCATTTTGACCCATTAATTTATAGATTAAGTAATTATTTAAAATATTCAATTGATCCTTGGATATTATTCAAAACCTCAAGAAAATAAGTCAAATATGTACATCGACTGAAAGATATATTCCAGACCTATTGAAAAAATTACAACACTAGTCTGAAACTGTCTCGATCAAAGGTTGATTATTATCGGGTTTAACTTTCTCAACTCAATTACTCCGTTAATGACTTAAATTAATCCTGAGCACCTACAAAAATTTGTACTACTCAACCTGTGAGTCATAATTCACGTATACAACTACGGAGAGCGCTAAAATAGGAAAGATAAGAAAATTTTACAAACAACCGGGAGGGTCGTTACATCAGATACCAATTAAACAATTGTTCAACTTCGAATGACAAACAAGTGGCAATAAGAGGAAACAAGTAGTTAGTTGAATCATCAAAAAGATGTGGATACTTGCTACACATGTCTGCTTCGGTCTCCCAAGTGTCCTCCTCAATAAGACGATTCTTTCACTGGACCTTTACAGATACAATCTCCTTAGTCCTCAACTTACGGATAACTAAATACCTAGCCGAGCCTATGCGTACCCCCACCGCCCAAACTCGAAAGGTTTAATCAATTTACAACAATACAAGGCATATTTTTCACCCATATATATGCAACCGTCCTATACCGGCTGATAAATATAAATGCATACTGGTGATAGGCGATGCGCATGCAGGAATAATGCAAAGTACATAATCAATACCACAACTCATCATAACTGTCCTCATCAGGACCATCATTACGTAATCAACCTCCGGCCTTACCGGATATGAATACATCATCAATATAATCCTTCGGCCTTGCCGGGTATCAACATATTATAAATGTATCCTCCGACCTTGTCGGGTATCAACATCATCACGATAGTATTCTCTGACCTTGCTGGGTTTCAATATCATCACAATAGTATCCTCCGGCCTTGCCGGGTATCAACATATCATCATAATAGTCATTACCGAATAACATAGACTTAAATACTCATAAAATAGTCATATCACCATAAACCATGCATTAACCATCGCTAGCTACCATGTTTCAACTAAGCAAGATTCATTAACTAATATATTAGATTCCTAGCCATACAAGTGCCATAGTCCCCTAATAGACAACTAGTTACCACATAGCTTAACCG
This sequence comes from Capsicum annuum, assembly GCF_002878395.1. Classification (NCBI taxonomy): domain Eukaryota; kingdom Viridiplantae; phylum Streptophyta; class Magnoliopsida; order Solanales; family Solanaceae; genus Capsicum; species Capsicum annuum. Next base: position 121,506,039 of record NC_061122.1, on the reverse strand, counting down.
TTAATTAGGCAGAACAATTGTAAGATCATATTTAAGATAAAATCACACCAATTACCAACATAATACTCATGAATGTACCAAATTTGTGCATGCCATCACCAGTATCCAATCAATAAAGTCGTAAGCAATATGTTGTATCTTCCTCCATCCCATATTGGAGAGATGTGTATACAAACATATATGTATTCATAAATTATAATCGTATCTTTTACACCGATAAACACTCCTTGAATATTCATTCAGTATCATAACACTCATTAATTCATCTGGAATAGTCAAAACATCATAATCACGGCCATAGGGCAATATGCATATCCAAAACTCATATCGAGAAATCATATTTATAAGTCGTAGCATGTCTCTAATCATCTCACATATAGGAGGTATCTTACATATTAGAGACATAATATAGATAAACATGTAATCATTTGTAGAATATCTTATATCTATAGGTGATACATCATGACTACGAGGAATATCACCTCTCTAGGCCAATTTGCATATCTAAGAGGAAATAACATCTCTATAGGTCAATCATCAAGTCTAAGAGGAAATAACATCTCTAAATGACCAATATCCCTTCCACAGTAAGTATCATAACTATAACTCAAAAGCCACAATCTACGAACATCAATAAAAGTTACCAAGTTACAAAGTAACCTTATTCTAAGGTTTACTAGCCTCATTTATGTCTAACATCCATAACTTATTCCACAAAACTTAACACAAGTTAGGCCTAAGTGGGCAAGACAATCCCACTCCTAATCCTCAATTTCCATAAATAGGCACACTATGCCCCAAACCAAGCTAAGGTATCTAGTTTATCTTTTAAATTTCAAGTAAGCCATATTCAAGCCTAAGACAGCAACTTCGACTAGAACCAAGGTACTCAAGTCAACTCTACCCAACCTACGATTTCAAGGCTACCACACTAGCCCAATAACATTAAATATACAAATCATGCTTAAATTACTAAAACCACATCCCAAACATAGGTTTATATCATAGCCACGCTACAACTAATCTAAACTAGAAAGGAAAAGCAATAAGATTCAAAAGAGGTAGAAACATGCTATTTTACGGGTACCACAGAATTAGAGCCTACAACACATTATCCTCCACAATATTGTTAATATCCATCTAATCATCCTACCTTAATCACTCAACAAGAAATATCCATTAAGTATCACTCAAGAAAATATCAATCATGCCATTTAATAATTCATTTGTTCTCCCATTCAGAGTCATCACTAATTATTTTATGAATGTAACTAAGCCATTTGATTTTGCATTGCCACTATCATGAAAATTACTATCCTCTAAAAGTGTCATATATCAGCCAACTTTGTGGGACATGCAAATGTATAATTCAACTACAAGGTCAAGTCAATAATAATTTATCTTCTCAAAATTTTTCCTAATGCATAAATCCACAGCTACAACTTATGTCCTGACAATCACTAAATATATTTCAATGACAAACACTTTATGGTCAAACCAAACCTCTCTTATATCACTAACACCAATTTAAGATATATAGAGTCATTCTTATTTCTACCTAACAATATTTTTACTATGGGCTTTACTTAACTCTTAATCACCTCAAGAGTGGTCCCCACATCACTAGTACATAAACAAGGCAAACAAAATAAATTGATTATAGGTCATTGACAGTCTCATCACCAATATCACATTCCATACAAGTCATCGATCAGATTCTATAGGTATCAACAACCTCTTCTAGTTTTTATCACTCTTATTTAAAACTCAATATTCTACCAAGCATTAAGAATTCGTTCACATAAGGAACTCAAAGATAATGTCACTTAGATAGTCCTCACAAGGAACTCGTTACACTTTCAATAATAGAACTGCACAAAAATTTTAAAAATAGTCTCAATAGTCGGACCACACAAGGATCCCCAAATAATATCAAATAATCAAACTACACAAGAGTTCATTCACAACATCATTAACAAGAATCTCTCATTACGAAAAACACATATCACTCAGTCTTTTACTCATGTCACGTTTTCACCATCTTTTCTCGACATCACATTCTCATATCATCCTCTTAATTCTCATACCACCAATCTCATCAGTATAATAGTACCAAAAATAAGTAAGAACCATAGAATTTCTAGTTTCATAATAACAAGAAATCAAATAATCCCATCATATTTATCAACAAAAATAACTTAGTCAATTTTCATCACTTAACAAAAATAATTCACAACAATGACAAAAATCTAGCAACACAAGTTTAGTCAAATACCAAACACAAGTAATCAATAAGTTCACAACTATCACAAGGTTTTACCTATTAACAATAACTTTTAGATCTTATTAACAGATACCAATTGAAATCTCCTAGATTTTTATTCAAAATTATTAAGATGCCAGTTGGAATTGTCTAGATATCAATTGGATTCAATCCAGTAGTCCAAGATAGGATGGCACAATAGAGAGAAAGCAAGGAAAATTACTTCTACATGCCTTATAGCCTTACAAAGATTAGGTGTGGGGCCCTACACACCAATCTATGAAACTCTACTTGGCATTGCTCTTATTAACAAATACCGATTGAAATCACTAGATACCAAATGAATTTAAGTAATAGCATGTAAAAAAGAAGAATTTGAATTTCCCTAGTGTCCTATAGCCTCTCGAAGAAAAGTACAGACGTCTCCGTACCATTTCGCAAGACTCTACTAGAAATTTTTTGGTACGATGAGATCGATGAACTTAGGGCTCTGATACCAACTTTGTCATGACCCAAAAGGCCATGAGTGGCACCCACACTAATCTTCCTATTGGAAAACCATCTAAACCGAACTATTACCTAAACACTTAGTCAATACTAGATGATATTATTATAAAATTCAACATAATAACAAATATCCAGGACTAATTATTATTAATGTAGAAATTCAAACAAACTACTTACTAAAATTCCTAAGACCCAAAAGTCATCGTACAAGAACTACTAACAAAGATCATATCTAAAGTGATATCCAAAAATAAAGTAAATAAAAAATGTTTCATTTCCTGAAAGATGGACAAGAATAAATAAGATGACCCACGACATCAAGGAGATGGAGTGCTCATCGTTGGATCAAGATCTGCTATCAAACTCTAGAGGTGAGGTCATACTGAGCCTAGAACACTTTCTGCACTCAACAAAAGAAGAGTATAGGGTAGTATCAGTAAAAAATACTATGTACTGGTAGGTATCATAGGCCAACTCAATTTAATAGCATGTACACAACATAAATCAAATAATAAGTAGACAGGCATCTTCACACAACAAATATTTAATGAATTAACAATACAGCAACAACAGGTCAAACAGTGCTCACAAACAAGCCACATAACCATCAAAAGTATCAACCATACTGTAAACATCTACAGAAATAACACAAATATGTACACACATGCTATGGGACTTATTTTTGCCCAAATAATCATGACCTGCAGGGAACAATCTATGTTCATGTACCGTACCAATGTGAAACCCGATCCAACATAAATATAAACGTACCGATATGGTATCCGATCTAACATAAATATAAACGTACCAATGTGGTACCCATCCAACATAAATATAAATGTACCAGCGTGGTATCCGATCCAATATAAATATAAACTATAACGCCCTAAATTTGGTACCCGGAATACTACACGGTGCTCATGACCCCGAAGGACCACAAGCTAACCCATGACTGATATTTGTAACTAGCACTGAATAGTATACTGTAAATATGTGGAATATAAGTTGTAAGGCCATAAGGTTCAAAACTAAACTAACACTGAATATAAAATAATATCTGTAATGGGGTATAACAATATCCAAAATTAAAATAAACTGTTTGAAACATATTGTAGTCTGAAAGCCTCTAAAACTGACTAAAAACTGTAGAGTTGATGGGATTTGTTCCCAACAGACTCTGAACTACTGAAATAATAAAGTAATAAAATAATTATGCTATCCTTGAATGATGAGGATTCACTACTAGTCTGGCTGCAGAACGTCTGATCTATTAAGGATGCTCGAGAGATCGTGCTACTAAACCTATGGTATAAAACACCATAGCGCAAATACGCCAGTACGATTGAATGTACTGGTATGCAAGTGAGGTAAGCTGAATACAAGGGTTCATATGCATGAATAATAATAACTGACTGATAACATAAACATGAACGCGTGAGAAATACATGCATGAATACATAGACTGGAACTGGGGTTGTGATAATACTGAATACTGATGTACTGATATCTAAGTTTACTAACACTGGAATATTGAATAACTGAGTCTATTGATGATATAAATTACGGAGTTTATGGGTAACTTATATTTGAGGTTACAGGTACTATATTACTGATAACCTATAACTGAGTATACTGATAATAAAAAAACTATCTGACTTCTTTACTTAACTAGGTGACTGTATCTGACAGTCTTGAATCTGAAGAACTATCTGAGTTCTAGACTGAACTAGATGATTATATCTGACAGTCCTGATTCTGATGTAACTTGCTGAGTTTCATACTGAGCTGAGTTTCTGTATCTGACAGTCCTGATATCTGTAGAACGGAACTGAGTTTTATTACTGAGATTAAATCTAAAACTGAGACTGTGGAAGGGAATAATCTAATCGACATACCCCAAATCTAAACTGGTAGGGTCCAACCTGTAACCCCAGCTAGAATGGTGTCAGTACCGTGCCACGAGTAAAGACAAGCTGTGAGTAAACCCCCTATGACAGGGAGTTCTTTTGTCAACCCTTTTTGTAAGGAAAACTCAAAGGAGATGTATAGTCCCTAGACTCATAGGGATACATCTCAACCTATGCTGACTACGTAGTTCTGGAACACAGGGATTGCGACTAAGTATCACACCCTCTATTGGCTAACAGGTGAGCCCTCATCCCTGGGTTCACTCGATATTGAATCCTACACCCAACTGAATAGACACTAAACTGGTTTTCCTAGTACATATTAGGCATGATTGAGTTGTTACTGATGGTACAGTTTTTACTGACTAAACTGAGTTCACTAAGTTCTGCTAGCTGACTGAGTTACTAAGGTCTAAACTGAATACTACTGAGATCTGATAACTGACTGAGATTATAGAGATTATAGAGATTACTGAACAGATGCTGAATTTACTGAATTTTCCTGAGTCACATAACTGACTGAGTTCTACTGATCATGGCTTGACTGTGAGTATCGCAAAAACTAACACTGGCTCTAGGCACACAGCTAAATTGTCGGGTATTAAATATCCCCAGGACTCGATAGCATGAAATTGATGATGCATGACACTTCTTGACACATAACCATAGTCAATAATTCATAGTACAATCATTGCAAATTTTCATGAAGTATTTGACATTCATAATCTTGTACATGGATAGGAATGCATTCAATCACATTCATAGTTTCACAATTCTAGTCTCATGAGCATTCCACCAAACAACTACAAGACATAGATTTATCATGGAAGTCATTTTAAACATAAGGGTGAAATATGGATTTATCATCTAGGTTCTATTGAGTCATAAGGCATGATTCTTGTTCTTTTAGGCATTTTATCAAACACCTAGGATGCATAACTTAGGGCATAGGCATAATTATCAAATTAATACATCATAATTCCACAAAACAACTCAAATTGATAGGTTTTCAAGCCATATACTAACATAGAGTCATGAAAACACATTAAAGATTCCAACTTGGGATTCATACACAACATCAACATGATCATATTAAATCCACAACATAAACATCATAATTTATAATTTAAAAATTTGATTCATGGGTTTCATGGATGAAAGGAATCTATGAATGAACACTTGGTATACCTTAATTCTTGATTCTATGAAGATTGATGGTGGAATTCCCTTGAATTTGGATCCCCAATTGAAAACCATAACTTATTCTTGAGAAGATTTTGTGAGAAGTGGCTATATTATGGTTGAAATAGGGCGTAATCCCGTGTTTTAGACTTATATAGAGGTGGGAAATTGACCCTTTTTCCCCTCAAAGATGCGAACATTTAATGACTAAAAATTGGGCATCAATGCTATTAGCGAAATAGCACGTCATGGCATCAACGCGATAGTTGACGCATCGCACCATCATCGTGTCGAGCCTTAGTACTTTGACCCTGGCAACCTGCAACAATATCAACCAACGTAATTGGCGATGTGGCGCGCCAAGATCGTGTTGGTCTACTAGTTTGGGATTCCGAATGTGGTCTAAACGAGTTCTGAAAAATCTGAAACATATTCAAGAACACCTATTGACCTTCCTAGTCATGAATTAGCAAGAATCCAGACAATTAAAGAACATTAAAGTCATGAAATGAGACTGCAAACTATGTATGGAAACTTAGCTAGAACCTTCTAAGTATGGGACCCCCTTAACAAGAATAAATGGACTGAATTAAGCTTAGGATTTTGTGGGATCTTACAATATCTTCCCATTGGAAATATTCATCCTCGAATGAGACTGATTGAGATGGGGGAAATGATAAGCTGAAGTACATGCTGAACATCAACAACTGAAACATAAATACATGGCTGACATTACTGATTTGTGAGATTTGTTCTAAGCATATATGATGCATGAATTCAAGACTGGCATGACTGATAAGCTGAATATATTATACTGAACATGTATATATGATGCATGAATACATGAATGATCTGACACATGAATGCATGACTAAATATGCATCGGTAATTGATACAAAGTTTATCATAAAAATTTGAGCATCAAACTGGATTAAGTTCAAGGGAGACTATTTCCTTAAACTAAAAATGCCAATGAGCCTAAAATTAATTACTAGATATGCATGAGCAGAAACATGTGAATGTAACTAAGTTTGAAACATGATACATGAGCTGGATATCGTGATCTGAACTGAGTACCTTGAATACGTGGCTTACGGCTGAGATCGGAGTTTGAGGGTCAACTCATGAGTACCCCTTACCCCAAATTGGATTTGTTATAAAAAGAGAGAGCGACACGTTTATGTCATGAAGGTTCAGGAAATTATAGTGTATCTCTCCTTTGGGGTACTATGTCCTTTGAAAATATACTGGGCTGACTTTGTTGAGTTGTGAGAAAAGTTGTGGCGATGCACGAGGCACCTTCTATCTAAATATCTAAGATCTAAAACTAAGACATGATACATGAACTAGGCTGAACACACAACTACCTGGTTAGTCCATCTTAGAATGATCACATTTATGAGACTTCGGTTAGTCTGAACTCTGGGTAGTGTGACTAGATAGAAAGATGGGAAACTACACCATATGAACTTGTCTGTCTGGCTACTAAACTAAATTACTAGCTACTTAACTAACTCTTACTGGAAACTTTTACTCGACTGGAGCATTTCTATGATACTCTTTCTGTAGATTTCTAGTGACTGAAGGGAGAAAGCAAATCTTAGCCTGATCTGAGCAGGACATTAGAATAGGAGATCGCTACATGGCTCGGATTGTTGTATTAGGAGACAAAGCCTATGAAACATCATCTAAGATAAAGAGACTAAGCCTTATGCACTGCAACTAAGACTACTGAAAAGATTCACGTGGGCACTGAGCACAAATTCATAAATATACTAACTTATCTGATTAACTGAATGACTGATAGCTGACTACTGGGTCTGTAAGACTTAACTATACTTACCCTAAAAGGTTGGATTAGACTATAGAGTATTATACATAAAAGTCAATGACTGATTGGGTAACTGAGGTAACTGAGCATGAATGAGTGAAAAATTGTATTACCTTAAGAACGCAAAACCAAGCATCCAACATAATTTAGAAATATTTTGTAAACTGAGGTACTGAAATACCAATGATTGAAGAATTTATGGCCATATGCTATGGTCAGGTAATCCTGAGAGTGAACTAAGTTTACGATCTAACTGGACTAGGACTGGGACTGAGATTGACTAGAGTAGTGAATGCAGTCCTAAATTCTACATGAGAAATATGTTCATCCAGGGGATCTTCCTGAATGGGCTGAGGTGCTGACTAATTATCTGTTCTCCTTTCTCTAGCCCTTTTAGGAGGTATATTCTGTAAACGAAAGGAAAAACAGATTAGAATGGGAGTTAAATTTGAGCTCATGCTCACTGGCACAACATAAATACTATAAGAAAGGAACTGTTCCAAAAACATATCATAGCCTCCTATCTATAAGTGTGGTACACAACACACTCATGCACAAGACTCTACTTGATACGGATTTTCAGACTTCCTAGGACACTGTTGAACCTTAGGCTCTGATACCAAGTTTGTAACGCCCCAAATATGGTACCCAAAACACTACACGGTGCTCATGACCCCAAAAGACCACAAGCTAACCCATGACTGATATCTATAACTGAGCACTAAATAGTATACTTTAAATATGTGGAATATAAATTGTAAGGCCATAAGGTTCAAAACTGAACTAACACTGAATATAAAATAATGTCTGTAATGGGGTATAACAATACCTAAAACTGAAATAAACTGTTTGAAACATATTGTAGTCTGAAAGTCTCTAAAACTGGCTAAAAATTATGGAGTTGATGGGACATGTTCCCAACTAACTCTGAACTACTGAAATAATAAAGTAATAGAATAATCATGCTATCCTCGAATAATGAAGACTCACTACTAGTCTGGCTGCTGAACGTCTGATCTACTAAGGATGCTCGGGAGCTCATGCTTCTAAACCTATGGTATAAAACACCATAGCACAAATACGTCAGTACGATTGAATATACTAGTATGCAAGTGAGGTAAGCTAAATGCAAGGGTCCATATGCATGAACAATAATAACTGACTGATGACATGAACATAAATGCGTGAGAAGTACATATATGAGTACATAGATTAGAACTAGGGTCGTGACAATACTGAATACTGATGTACTAACATCTGAGTTTACTAATACTGAGATACTGAATAACTGAGTCTATTAATGATATGAATTATGAAGTTTACATGTAGCCAATATCTGAGGTTACTGGTACTATATTATTGATAACTAATAGCTGAGTATATTGATAATAAAAAAATTATCTGAGTTCTTTACTGGACTGGGTGACTGTATCTGACAGTCCTGAATCTAAAAATCTATCTGAGTTCTAGACTGAACTGAATGGTTGTATCTGACAGTCCTGATTCTGATGGAACTAGTTGAGTTTTGTACTGAGCTGAGCAACTGTATCTGACAGTCCTGATATCTGTAGAACTGGATTGAGTTCTATTACTGTGATTGAATCTAAAACTGAGATTGTGGGAGGTAATTATCAAACTGACATGCCCCGAATCTGAACTGGAGGGGTCCAACCTATAACCCCAGTTGGAAGGGTGTCAGTACCATGCCACGGGTAAAGACAAGATATGAGTAAACCCTCTCTGACAGGGAGCTCTTTCGTCAACCCCTCCTATAAAGAAAACTCAAAGGAGATGTATAGTCTCTAGACTCGTAGGGGCACATCTCAAGCTACACTGGTTACGTAGTTCTGGAATGTAAGGATTGCTACTAAAGATCATACCCTCTACTGGCTAAGATGTGATCCCCTCATCCCTGGATTCACTCGGTGCTAAATCATACTCCCAATTGAATAGACACTGAACTAGTTTTCCTAGTTTACACTAGGCATGACTGAGCTGTTACTGATTGTATGGTTTTTACTGATTGAACTGAGCTTATTGAGTTTCGTTAAATGACAGAATACTACTGAATTCTGTCAGCTAACAAAATGCTACTGAGTTCTGCTAGCTGATTGAGTTACTAAGGTCTGAACTAAATACTACTAAGATCTGATAACTGACTGAGATTACAGAGATTACTGAGATCACTGAGATTACTGGACTGATACTGAATTTACTGAATTTTCCTGAGTCACATGAATGACTGAGTTCTACTGATCATGGTTTGACTGTGAGTATCATGAAAACTAACACTGGCTCTAATAACATAGCTAAATTATCGGGTATTAAATACCCCAGGACTCGATAGCATGAAACTGACAAGACATAACACTTCTTGACACATCACCATAGTCAACAATTCATAGTACAATCATTGGAAAATTTCATGAAGTATTTGACATTCATAATCTTGTACATGGATAGGAATGCATTCAATCACATTCATAGTTTCACAATTCTAGTCTCATGAGCATTCCACCAAACAACTACAAGGCATAGATTTAACATAGAAGTCATTTTGAACATAAGGGTGAAGCATGGATTCATCATTTAGGTTCTATTGAGTCATAAGGCATGATTCTTGTTCTTTTAGGCATTTTATCAAACACCTAGGATGTATAACTTAGGGCATATGCATAATTATCAACTTAATACATCATAATTCCACAAAATAATTCAATTGGTAGGTTTTCAAGCCACATACTAATATACAGTCATGAAAACACATTAAAGATTCCAACTTGGTATTCATACATAACATCAACAGATCATTATAAATCCACAACATAAATATCACAATTTATAATTTAAAAATTAGATTCTTGGGCTTCATGGATGAAACGAATCCATGAATGAACACTTGACATACCTTCGTTCTTGATTCTATAAAGATTGACGGTGGAATTCCCTTCAATTTGGATCCCTAATTGAAAACCCTAACTTGTTCTTGAGAGGATTTTGAGAGAAGTAGCTATATTATTATTGAAATGGGGCTTAATCTTGTATTTTAGACTTATACAGGGGTGAGAAATTAACCCTTTTGCCCCTCAAAGATGCGAACATTGAATGACTAAAAATTTGGCATCGACGCTATTAGCGATGTGGTGCGTCATGGCATCGACGCAATAGTCGACGCATCGCGCCATCATCGCATCGAGCCTCAGTACTTTGACCCTAGCAACCTGAAATAATATAATCCAACACGATTGGCTATGCGGCACGCTAAGATCGTATTGGTCCATTGTTTTGGGATTCTAAACGTGTCTAACCGAGTTTCAAAAAATCCAAAACTTGTCCAGGAACACCTATTGACGTTCCTGGTCATGAATTAGCAAGAATACGGACCATTAAAGAACATTAAAGTGACAAAATGAGACTGTGGACTTTCAAAGGCTAAAATAAACTAAGTCTAGAAACTTAGTTTGAACCTTCCAAGTGTGGGACCCCCTTAACAAGCATAAATGGACTGAATTAAGCTTAGAATTTTGTGGGGTCTTACATAAACATACCGACGTGGTACCGGATCCAACATAAATATAAACAAGTATTATCAATATCAATTTACACAACCTCACAACATGTTACACAATGTACCAAGTTTACAAGTACACTTAAAGTCATAAGACAATTCCATCAAGTCAATTTTTAATAAACATTCATACACGAATCAATAATCCAAACATCAACAATTTCAAGCATGTCCGAATACCAATCCACAAGTATCCAATTTAGGAGAATACACATAATTAAGTCGAGTCTGAACTCCAATTAAATCGTAACCTACCTCAATCAAAGAACTCGAACCCAATCCACAATGCAAGGGTATTGCCCTTCCGTAAAACTTCCAAATATTTCAAATCTGTTCAAGTATGTAATCCCAATAAGAGTATGGATCTAATGACAGATATTTTACATGTTATCACTTTAAAGTTTAAGACCACAGAAACAATCAAGACAATAGCTTGCAATTGCCAAACTCTACGTGTAAACCTCAATTTCTCAATCTATCTTAATATTATCCTCAATATGATTATGGCGTCATTATTATTACATTGTTAATTTCAAAAATAACAACTGTTGGTTTTAAATTTTGAAAGTACACTGCTAATTCCAATAATGGCATCATATTTGCTAATTACCAATAAACAATTCTCTAGTCTAAGACAAGAACAATGTGAAAATCCCCAGAATTGCCACTACGTAACTTTTCTTTTTCCATTAAGCTTAATAAAGACCAAAAAAATGATTTGATAGCATATAATTTCCTTAACTTAATAGGGACAACAAATGAAATCTATTCTGAAAGTAAAAATATTACTATCAACTCATGAAGTGGTTGTGGGTATAAAGGTCACAATAGACGTTCATATAGGAAATATCGTAAATGATATATTTGTTCTAATGTTTTCTTTTTTTATAATTTTTTTACACTTTTCATAATAATGAAATCATTTGTTAAATGTGTTTAATGACATTTATCTCCCATTTACTATAATGCATTATAAATGACAATAAGTAATATAGTTATGTATTTCTAACTTTGAATGAAAATACATATGCTTTTGCTATGACTCCTAAATACTATAATGCATTATAGATGACAATAGGTAATACAGTTATGTATTTCTAAATTTTAATGAAAAAATCATATGCTTTTGCTTTGAAAAATACATATGTTTTTGGGTAAATATATTTGATGAATGTGTTGTGACCTATATGTATTTCCTTAAAATTGTATTAACGCTTAAATCATAATCATAATTTTCTATAATTTGTTACAAAATTTGTGTATTCGAAAATATATTTATCACCTCTATGTATTTGAAAACACATTTATCGTATCTATGTATTTCAAATTTTAATGAAAAAATCATATGCTTTTGCTTTGAAAAATACATATGCTTTTAGGTAAATGTATTTGATGAATGTGTTGTGACCTATATGTATTTCCTTAAAATGATATTTATAGTTGTCTATTTGTATTAGGCGTCATAGTTAACAACATAGGTTTTTTTATGAATTTGGCTAAACGTATTTGTTAAACTATATAGTATATGAACACAGAGTAAAATACATATATGAAGCAGCATATCTATTTGATCTTCATATATGTATTTGATATTATATGAACAAAGAATAAAAATCATATTTGAAGCAACTTAAAATACATATATAAAGTGCATAAGTATATGTGAAACCTTATATGTATGTCTATAAACATATGTATGTAATGTAAATTGCATATGTATTTTAAAGAAAAATCTGTAAACTGCATATGTATATATTGATATGTAAACTGAACCCATATATATATTACTGTACACTTTAATAAAACAGATACTATAATTATCGAAAATATATGCAACATAAAAGACTAAAATGAAGAACTTTCATTCACATTAAAATACTAAAACAGAACATAAGTTTCAACAACTACTGCACTAAATTACTATCAACATCCAGTTAAATTTTCTCAAATACAAAATGGAATAAAATCATCAACCATCAGACTTCAACTACTTCTATGATACTTGTTATCTTGCTTTCCCTAATAGGCCAATGGTGCTTCGTCGTCACTTTGAGCTTTAGCATCTTATTTTCTCATACCGTAGTCCCACAATAGTGAAGCATATCTTATAAGAAGTGCTTTGGGTTTGAACTCAGCCAAAGGAATGCCTTGACCATAAGAAAGGCACTCTGCATATGTAACCATATAGAGTACACAGTCCCTACATAAAAATATTAAATAATAATTAAAATATATTTTGAACAAACTTAAAAACTTGGTATATGTATAATTAAAATACTTACATGCTTCCACTTTGTTGTTGAGGAAAATCCTCTACAAAATACACATTAAAAAGGTCTTTCATATCTTTATCTTTGTATCTTAGATGATTATCAAGATCAATAATTTATTTTCATAGAAATTACAAACCTGGAGACAAAAAGGGATAATCTGGACTAACTTCTCAATTTCAGCAAGAACAACAACATCATGACCAGAAGAAGAGTATGAATCATATATGAATATGCACCTATCTGAAAACAATAAAACAACAAGCACCCAATGATGTTTGTCCTTTACATTGACAGGAATAAAAATATTATCAACGGTGTACCATGGCACTGTAGCATGCATATATATTCATTAATGTATTCATTAAGATGGTATTTCTGTCCTCTCGCATTAAGAGTTGGATAATTTAACAAATAAACTACCATCACATTCTTAACTATGTTCATGAAGTTGTAATCTGCTATGTTGTATTTGTATGTGCTGTGAGGCTTATACTTTAACTTCTTCCACAAGTAGTAAAAGCAAACTTCAATTTGCTACAATAAGTAATACTACAAATTTAAGAACATTCATATAAGTTCTATATAAAATAAACATATGTATGTAATGTAAACTACATATGTATTTTTAGGTTTAATATGAAAATTGCATATGTATAAAATGATAGGTAAATTGCATCTACATATATACACACTATGTAAAATACATAAATGAAATAGCATATGTATTTTTAAAACAACATATGTATATTAAGAAACACATTGTAAAATATATATATAAGAAATATATGTATGTAATGTAAAAAACATATGTATTTTTAGGTTTAATCTGAAAACTGCCTATGTATATAATGATATGTAAACTGCATCTACATATACACACAATGTAAAATACATATATGAAACAGCATATGTATTTTTAAAATAGCATATGTCTATTAAAAAAAAACATTGTATAATACATATATGAAACAACATATGGATTTTTAAGATGGCATATGTATTTTAGGTAACATTATATGTATTTTAATTTGTATTACAACTCTATAAGAATATACATAATAGGCCAAATCCATCGACGGCCCCCTAAACTTGGCACCATCTTTCACTTTGACACCTCAAGTGGACGTTGTTCACTTTTGGCACCTCAAGTAGCTATAAAACATGTCATTTTGGCACCTTTCGACATTATCTCTGGTGAGTGGGTCTCACTCGCTGCCAACGTGGATTACCCAACCAATTAATTTATGTCATCTAATTTTACATTGCCACATCATTATATATACACACAATTAATTTTTAAAAAAGGCCAAAATACATGGCAATTATATCCAATGAATTAATGACACATGTTTTATTCCCTAAATAATTACAAAAAATCCCCCACATTGTCTTCTCCACCCAACTTTCTTTTAGCTTAAACCTCCATTAATGGAGATTGAACTTTTCAATAATGATAAACATACCTCCTCATTCTCTAACAATAATAGATCTATATTAATAGCTTCACGAATTTCAGATATATGATGAAATATGGAGAATGATGAATTTTAGATCTACATTGATTCTTTTCTATTAGTAAAGAATCCACTATCCTTGTGAAAAAGTAAAAACAAATTGCATTTGTCCTCCTAAATAATTTCACTTTTCTTTGCACGCTTTGTGTTTGATAAAATTTCCCAAAGAAGTAAACCATTGAATTTTTAGTGATTCTTTGCATTTTTGAGTAGTTTTGCAGAAATATTAATTTGAATATTTTTTATTAAAGTCATATGTGTCTGTTCAATAAGTAAAAGAAAATGGAGAAGAAAGGAGTATTTTGTTGTGTTCTTTGTGTGGGTTGATGGAATGAATATTTTTTTTCTTTTGGGTGTTAATGATGTCGTGGATAGAAGAGAAGAAATTTGGGTTGCTGTTTTGGGTGTAATTTGGTTGTTGTTAGTGTGGTAGTGTGTTCCATTGATTCTTAAAAAATTCAACCTCCATTAATGGAGGTTAAAGTAAAGAAAAATTGTGTAGAGAATATGAAATTTTCAAAATCTTAATGTATAATTTTAAAAAAATTTAAAGATAAAAAAATTACAAAATGTCTCTCAAAAATTATGAAAATACCCCTGAAACACGCCCAAAAGCGAGTGTAATACACTCTCTTTGCTGAATCAGCAAAAGGTGCTAAAGTGACACAGTTTATGGCTACTTGAGGTGTCAAAAGTGAACGTCCAGTGAAGTGCCAAAGTGAAAGATCATGCCAAATTTAGGGGGCTACCAATGGGTTTGGCCTACATAATAATAATCTACTTACAGAGTCTGTCCATAACTAACCAACAAAACTCATAATGTAGAATTAATTTTTATCTTTGACTGTCCGAACTCCAAAATGCATAATTGATCTGATTGACTTCGTCCTCTTGTAATGTTCCTCTTTACCCTTTCTGGTAATTTATTCAATACATTACTAATTCATGAACAAATAAAATTAAAAGAACAATACAATTTAGTTAAACATAAATACCTTTTTGCATGACCTTTAATAAGTTCCACTGAAATCCACTCTATGAACTTGTTGCCAACGTTAGTGTCCTCTATTCCATGAATTGGGTGAGAAACAAAAGGATGCTTCTGAGAGAATGTATGTAGTCGCCCTGCAGAGCTTCCTTTGTAATTACAAAATCAAAAAATCTAAATGATAAAATATACTTGCAAGAAGTTCTACCTTTTGTTTAAAATATAAAGATAGTACAAACATATGACAGTAAAAAAATATATATAAGTTAGTGTACTTACCAGCTGCTGAACCAAACTTAATTGTGTATGGGGATTCCTTGAATCTAGACGATCACCTATTCTTTATCATTGGTTCAGGAGTTTGTTGTTCACGATTTGCTGATGGATGTACGATGATATTTTTTTTGGGTTCGGGTAAGCATTGACACTAGGTAGCAGCTCATCGGGGATTGTGATTTATGTATCAAAAAAAAATTAGTTTATCCCTTTTTTTCGTAGTTGTTTGATAAATGAGTTTATGTTGGTGTCCTAATTTGCTCCTCTGAATAAGTTTTAGCCACACCATGATCTGATGTATTTGCACTCATACCTGTATTATCTTTATTGGTCTACAAAAAATAAAAATAAAATAATTTGTTCTGGCCATTATAAATGACATTACCTCAAAAATATATTCATTATACATACTCGACAATCATCTTGAACAACCGGCTCAGAACGTAATCCAAATTAATGCTTTGGAGAAGCTCATCGGGTATTAAAAATTGAGATTCAGATGGATCTTTTGTTTGATCTGACTGAAAATCAGTAGATCCCTTGCAAATAAGTAAAAAACATAAAACAACATTAATAAGTCATCCAGTTGTATATCATTATATACATATAAAACAGAAGTACAAAAATACATATATTTTTTTACATATGAAAGTGTAACTACATATGTATATAAACATATACATGAAAATATAAAACAACACAAACATAATGAAATTTTATTTATTTAATAGTATTTATAAATAACATATGTAAGTTAACTATTTATCATTGTACCATCAAACTTCTTATCTAAACTATGAACCACATCGGGACTGAAGCGTTGGGGTGATGTTTTTACACCAGCCTCATTCATATGTGGCTGATCAGATTCTTTCTCTTTAAATTGTTGCTATAAATACTTATACAAGTACATTCAACTATTAATACACAAGCATTACATTTGTATACTGAATATGTATATGTCAATCCACCAAAAATACATATTTACGTCAGATATGTATTTTTAAGCTTATTTGAATAATAAATATTTTACCTTTCTTTGTTCGATTGCTTTCATAATCATATCAAACTTTGTCGACACTAGAATATGAATTTCTTTCAAGTCTGTACGAACCTGTTTACAAATAAAATCAATTAGCAATATTTTTAATGTGCACACGTATTTATCAAAAAACTTACCTCATTACGGAATGATTCAAGCACTTTCTTTGAAATAACTACTTCTTCATCTACAGGACTCTTTGACTGGACTGGAGTAAAAATTACACTTGTTGTTTGCTTCACATTCTGCTAATTTGAAGCAGTTGTATGTCGTGTTTGAATCTGTTTAAAAACTGGTGTCTTCAAACTTGGTACCTTTGCAGCACAGGGAGGTGATGTCCTCTTTTGTATATGCTCATTAACAACATTGTGTTTTTGTTGCTTCAAAGATTTCTTCACTAGTAAGGTTGATGAATCAGCCTTTAATTTTTTTAGCTTTCATAAATTTATTTTGGTGGTGGATCCTGAAAATCATCATTTGAATCAACTGAAGGTTTAGCTACAACCTCATCTTGCTGTGGTATTTCAAACTTTGAAATTTCCCTTCAAGTTGGCTTAATGTTCTTAAATACAACCTAGGAATATACAAAAGGTATGCTAAAGTATCTGTAAAATAATTGTAAAGAAAATATATATATGTAGACTATATATGTATATGCAAAATACATATTAATAGAATACATATAAATACATATGTATTTATTCACTACAAATTTTTCCATCTTCATTAAACATAGCGGCCATCAGATACTCAAAGCGTGATCGAGGTGCATTTGTCTTCTAGTTTAATAATCGGGGAATTCGATTGTCAACCTTGGAAGCAACCTTTAGAGGAACATTAGAATAACACTCATAAAGCCACACTTGAATAGCAAGTGGCATTTCCTGTAGCAAATAAAATTGTCCACCGGCTTTCAACTTATTGTTTAAAATTTTAGTCACATCCTTGAATGATAAAGTCCCCCCCCCCCCATAGAAAATCCTTATATCGACCACTCTCCATCAAATCAAAATGGAGTTGTGGTATAACAGCAGTATCAACATTCAATAAAACAAATGCATGAAGGAAATATAGAATTGCAAACTTCTATGCATCCTCATCATTGTTCTATCCCCAAACTTTGTCTGAGACTACTCTAAACAAATGTCTTTTTTGTATACAATTAAAACCATTGAAGTACTGCTGAACAATCCTATTTGGTACCTCCTCATCAAAAATGAAGTTGTACCTATTACCAACATAATTCAACCCAACAATAATAGCAACTTTCCTTGGAGTGAATAGAGAAGTGCTAGTAGCCCGAATGACTATCGCAATAGTAGAACTTCCCTTTATCTCAGGGGACATAACACATCTGTATAACTGTGCTTGAAATACATAGTGTTTCTTCTTCATGAAATAATCAAAAATATTATTATCAAAAAAATGCTTGTATTGCTCATTGGTTAATACTACCTGTAAACTTTCCTCAATATCATTATCACTGTGGCAGCACATATGTGGTGTCAACTTTGAAAGTTTTCTTTTCATGAATATTTCATCACGTGGAACCTATACAACAAAAAAATTATACCTTAGTACACTGTAACAAACAACAAACACAATCAACACATCACAAAAATACATATAATATAAATATAAATATGCATATGTTTATTGAACAGAACAAAAATACAATACCGGCACTACACAAAAATACATATGAAAGTGGATAAGTATATATAAAAATACAAATGCTTCCATGTACCTTAAATGTATATTGAACAGTACAAAAATATAATACCAGCATTACACAAAAATACATATGAAAGTGCATATGTATAAACAAAAATACAAAATACTTCCATGTACCTAAAATGTATATTTAGCCAGTCATATTAAAAATACCAAATTGTATATATACCAAACCTATATATACTGTATTGAAAAAATATTTGAAAATGTATTTGTATTTCAAAAAATACAAAAACATCCATAACCCCAACTGTATATTTTAACAATCAGAATATCCAAATATATACTTCAACATTCCGATATACTGAAAATACATAGCAATTGTAAAAAAAAATACATATAGACAAATACCTCTTCATAAATAGTTCATATATAAATATATTTTTTATACATGCAAATTAGCATATGTATTTAACATGAAAATACATATGAATACATATTACCACAAAATGTATATTTAAGTTATCAGTTTCACCAAAATACATATCAGTAAATACATATCAGCTTCACCAAAATACATATTACCCCAAAATGATATCAGCTTTACTGAAATTTCTAAATACATATCAGTAAATAAAAATACATATACACAGAAAAATACTTCTTTCTCCTTATCTTCTTCCGATTCAAAATCAGAAGAGTTTTCAACATCATCATTTAGAACATTGCTTGACTCTTTAATTTCTTTTATTTTCCTTTTCTTCTAATATTTTTGTAATTTTGGGACTTTTGGAGAAGAAATTTTTTTCAATCATTTTTTTTTAAATATCAGTCATCTTCATTGGATCGTTATGAAACTTAGACCTAAGCTCCTTGGTACTCACTGATTTCTTCGACTGTATAGAAGTAGAAATAATTTTAAATACTTCGTCTTGAGTTAATCCAAGACTAAATAATAGTGTATTATTAGACAATAAATTAATAAGTGGTATACCCCTATTTATTCTTATTTTTTGTGTGTGTTCTGCCATTAGAGTATAAAAACCTCAACTCGAAGTTGATAATGGTTTACAGTAAAAAATACAAAAAAATAATATTGTGAAATAGATAACATGCAATAACTTAAATTTAATTGTTACCGGAAATTGTGGAACACTATCCTTATCAAAACATAAAAAAAATGTGAGAAAGGAAAAAATTTGAAAGAGAAATCTGAGAGATTTAGAACAATAAAAGGTAAAGTAAAAATTAATTAAAGGAAAGAGAAAGAGAGTACAAAGAAGTGGCGTGAAAAGTGCAATCTTATACATAGTAAAGTTGTAAAATGCGGTAAATGAGGGACCCCACTTTAAAAAATGTTATTTTTGCTATATAATGTACTTTAAAAGCGTTGTTATTTTTCATAATTTAAGTCTTAAGTGTGTTATTTCCTGCAGTTTTTCCATCTAATAAATAGTCCTTATGGCCATTTTTGAAAAAAAAATATTAATGAATTTAAAAAGATAAAATATATTCTATTTTAAAATATGTCACGTGGGCCGAAAAAATACATGCTAGGCATGTGTATGTCACTTCTCTAGAGGATGAGATCGTCCCTAAAGTAAAGACCATCAAATAGACAAGTCTATAAGGTTAATTAAGACTACATATAATTGAAATATGCAATTAATAACTTAAACCAAATTTAGTTAGAAGAGGCACAGTTTGGGCCAACCAAAATTAATTTTTTGGAGATATTCAGTTTTTTGGTTATGAATTGATTTTTAATTTTATTTTTAAAATTTTTGAATTTTGAATTTGATATTGAATTTTATACGTCGAAAGATTCAAATATCCGAAATCCAAGTTATGATATATCTTATATTTAGTCCTACTCTTATGATCAATGTTTCAAAGGTCCAATTGTACCTTAACTGTTACACCTTAACTCCATTAATTTTGTTTCCCCTAATGATGAAAACGAGTACGTAAACAACAGATGATTTGTGGTTAGTGGTAAAAGGAACTGAAATATCCAAACTGATTAATTTGAAGTTGAACTTAAAAAGTAGTCCAATTTAATTTGAACTTATTTGCATTATAATTTTTTGTAAAAATTACATATATCACGACATTTTTACTAGTATTTACTAAAAATCTCAATTATTTTCAAAATTTCATAAAATCCCAACTTTTAGCCTTTGATGATACATATAACTTAAGTTAGATACATGTAATACCCCGAAAAAATTTTTGTTGAAATTTTGTGCGTAATCGTGTTGGGTTCTATCTTCTAGAAAGAATTATAAAAAAATTTTGTGCAGAATGTCTTAGATTATGACCAACCATTATGTAGAGTATCAAATAAGCGTTCCAACAATATGTGGATCATCCAAAACGGACACCCGAACGACAAGTTATGAACATTCCGATCGAATCGTGAATAGTAGTGAACAGCAAAACGTGCAGGAAAAAGTACTGAGGACTGGAGTATTTTTACTCCAATTTTAAACAATCATAACTCCTTGTACATAATGATCTAGGTAATCTACTATATATCAACGGAAAGCTCTACGAGTCCTCTTTCCAATGAAATTGGTTCTATCCAATTTTTCTATTGAAGCAAAAAGTTATGGTCAATCTACTTTAGCCTATCAAAAGCAAATTTTTAGGTCAACTTCAAATGATCATAACTCCTCGTACACAATGATCTGGGTGAGATACTATATATCAACGGAAATATATGAGTGTCCTCTTTCTAATGAAATTAGTTTCATCCAATTTGGATATCGGAGTAAAACGTTATGGTTGATCTACTTCAGACTATCAAAACAGTCCACCAAATGACAGATTTGAGAATTATTTAATTTTTAGGGGCGTTTTGGTCATTCCTCCTCACCCAAAATCTGTCCAAACCCTATATTAAAGCCTATTAGAAGCATTATATGTTATATTTCATTAAATTCCCAAAAACAAAAACCCTAAGCTCCTACATCCAACTTCAAGAACCTTCAAAGTTCATCATTAATTCTGCAAATTTATTTAAGATTTCAAGCTCCTAATTCAAGAACTTCAAGAACCTCCAAAGTTCACCGTTAATTCAGCAAATTTATTCAAGATTCCAAGTTCCTAGTTCAAGAACTCCAAGAACCATCATTCAAAGGCACGATTAACATCTCAAAAACGAGCATCGATCTAAAGTTCATCATTCAAGGTATGTGGGATTTTTCAACAAGAACTCTCTTTCGTTCTTGTGCCTAAAAGTAATTTTCTTTACAAAGGCATAATTTTTATTTGATTGTTTATGAATTTGAAGCATAAACCCATATCTTATGATAATTATTATGAAATCTTGATGTTTATGATTTTAAAAAGATGAATTTACATGTGTGGAGATATAAAGCATGAATCTTGAACGATATTTATCATGATTTTGATATTTGGGTCATAAATCCCCATTGAAAATTATGTTTTTTCTAGAAAGTGTGTGTTATAAGTACGTTGATGTTGAATATTTGAGATATTTTGAATGATTTGACCTTTTGGTCTTAATGAAGTTGTTTTGAACTCAGTGTGAAAGAAATCCACAACGTGGTTGATTTTGATAGATAGGAAGCATGATGGCTCCCGATGTATATTTATATATTACTGAAATTATTTTGTTGTGGATTGTCTTTGAAATGATCTGATCTAAGTTCGGGAGAAATCTTTAGCACCGAGTGGGAGGTATAAAGCAACCTTACTTTCCTAGAACTACGTGCCCCGTAGGAGTGAGCCTGAGGCTAATTTATATAGTGATCACTAGTTTGTGTGGATTTAATATCGATAGTCCTACTCTGATGGCAAGGATAGGACGGCTCTCCCCAACGTGGGTTGTACGTTGGACTCCATGTAGCTCACATGATTTATGTCAGTTATAGGATTTCCCAGTGTGTGTGTGTTTCCTTGTGTCTATGGTGAATGGTGAAGTGATTTGAAAGTGGAATTGTAAAAGTTATTCTTTTGAAAGATTTAAATGATATTTACATTATGAGAATTGATATTCTTGATGAACTGAAAGTGATTGACAAATTATATGATGACTCACATGTGTTATTGTACTTATTTCATCCTCTCATGATTATGATAATTTTCTTCAAGCTATGTAAGTCTTTCATACATCCTGCATATTTCTTATAAATATTTATAATGATGATGTTTATAAAACTGCATACACCCCCATATACTCGGTTCCTTTCCATGGTACTGACCTACATCTTCGGATGTGGGCTGCATTTTCTCAGAATGTAGGTTCAGGTGCTCAGTTCTAGGTTCGACAGTGATTCTTCGAGCATGCTGTTCTACATCCTCTGTCGTGGTGAGTCCTCATGTTCAGAGGACGTGATGTCTGATGTTGGTTTCACGGAATTATTTACATTTAATACTGAGTATGAGTCAGTTGGGGCATGTCTCAATGGCTCGCTGGTTTTATTGATTCTCTTAGAGGCTTGTCAGACTAGTATAGATATTGGGAGTTGACTAATAAGTCGTATTTTGTTATCTTTCTGAAATTCTTTTATTCTTGGATGATGATTACTTTGTTGATATTTGAGGGTTATTTATGGAAACCCCGTTGATTCGTGTTGAACTGAATGAAAATGGCTTAAAGGGTTAGCTTAGGGCTACTCATTTTCTCAAGCACCGTGTGACGCTCCGGGACCCAAATTTTGGGGCGTTACAAAATTGGTATCAGAACCTAAGGTTTTAAGGTGTCCTAAGAAGTCTAACAAGCCGCGTTAAGTAGAGTCTTGATCATCGGTGTGTAGCGCGCCACATCTATGAGCAAGAGGCTACGAGACGTTTTAGGAAAAAGTGTGATTCTTTCTTTCAGAAGTCTATCGTGCTTAAAGTGTCTCTCTCTGCTATTGATTCGTGCTCTCCTCTTTCAGAAATATGCCTCCACGTTGACCAAGCTCTTTCTGCCCATTTCTATTCATCCTTACCATATGGCCCCTGCAGAACTTAAGGAGTTGAAAGAGCAACTCAAAGATCTACTAGATAAGGGTTTTATAAGGCCCAGTGTTTCTCCTTAGGGTGTTCCTGTGTTGTTTGTGAGAAAGAAAGATGGCTCTTTGCATATGTACATTGATTACCGCCAACTGAATAAAGTCACCATAAAAAATAAGTAACCCCTTCAGAGAATAGATGATTTGTTTGACCAATTTCAAGGTGCAAGTTATTTCTCAAAGATAGACCTTCATTCCGGCTATCATCAACTCAAAGTTAGGGAGTGTGACATCCCGAAAACCACTTGTCGAACTCATTATGGCCATTTTGAGTTTCTTGTTATGTCTTTCGGTTTAACTAATGCCCTAGAAGCTTTCATGGACCTTATGAATCGAGTGTTCAGACCATATCTGGATATGTTTGTCATAGTGTTCATCGATGATATACTGGTGTACTCCCGTAGTGAGGATGAACATTCTGATCATCTTCAAACTGTCTTGCAAACCCTTAGAGATCACAAGTTGTTTTCCAAGTTCAATAAGTGTGGGTTTTGGCTAAGGTCAGTTGCTTTTTTAGGTCATATCGTTTCTTCCGAAGGTATTAGAGTTGATCCCCAAAAGACCGAAGCTGTTAGAAATTGGCCTAGACCTATTTCTCCGACTGATATTCAAAGTTTCTTGGGTTTATCTGGCTATTACCACCATTTTGTTGAGGGTTTCTCCTCTATAACGTCTCCTATGACTCGGTTGACCCAAAAGAAAGTGAAGTTCTTATGGTCTGAATCTTATGAGAAGAGATTTCAGGAGTTGAAGACTCGACTTACTTCAGCCCTTGTTTTGACTTTGCCTGATGGTGTTGATGGTTTTTTGGTGTACTGTCGAGAGTTGGGTTGGGTTGCGTATTGATGCAGAAGGGTAAGGTGATAGCTTATGCTTCTAGACTGTTGAAAACCCATGAGAAAAATTATTCTACCCATGACCTTGAGTTGGTTACTGTTGTGTTTGCTTTGAAAATCTGGAGACACTATTTGTATGGTGTCCATGTTGATGTTTTCACTGATCATAAGAGTCTACAGTATGTGTTTACCTAGAGAAAATTAAATCTTAGGTAGAGACGATAGTTAGAATTGTTAAAGGACTATGATATGAGTGTGTTGTACCATTCGAGCAAGGCCAATATTGTGGAGGATACCCTAAGTAGAGTGTCCATGGGTAGTGTTTCGCATGTGGAAGAAGGTAAGAAAGAGTTGGATCGTGACGTACATCGCTTGGCTAGATTGGGGGTTAGGTTGTTTAACTCTGCTGAAGGTAGCATAGGGCTTCAGAGTAGGTTCGAATCCTCCTTGGTTTCAGAAGTGAAGGAAAAACAATACTTAGATGCTAGTTTGGTCAGACTGAAGGAGTCAGTCAAGGACCAAAAAGTAGAGATCTTCTCCCAAGGGGGAGATGGTGTGTTGAGATTGCAGGGTAGATTGTGTGTTCTGAATGTTGATGACCTGAGACAGAGGATTATGGCTGAAGCGCAAGGGGCGCGATATTCTATTCATCCTGGTGCCACCAAGATGTACCGAGACTTGTGGGAAATCTATTGGTGGAGTGGCATAAAGAAAGATATTGCGCATTTGTAGCTAAGTATGCAACATGCCAACAGGTTAAGGTTGAACACCAAAGACCTGGTGGTATGATGCAAGAGTTTAGTATTCCCACTTGGAAGTGGGAAGAGATAAAAATGGACTTCGTGATTGGTTTACCTCCTTCCCGATGCCATCATGATTCCATTTGGGTTGTGGTTGATAGGTTGACTAAGTCTGCTCATTTCTTGCCTGCTCATACTTCATATACTACTGAGGATTACGCTAGATTGTATATTCGAGAGCTAGTCAGACTGCATGGAATTCCCTTGTCTATCATTTCGGATAGGGGTACTCAGTTCACTTCACAATTTTGGAAAGCATTTCAGAAGGGTATTGGTACCCAAGTGCTTTTGAGTTCTGCTTTTTATCCGTAGACCGATGGTCAGGCTGAGCGGACCATCCAGACCTTAGAGAATATGTTGAGAGCTTGTGCACTTAACTTTAAAGGAAGTTGGGATGATCACTTACCGTTGATAGAGTTTGCTTACAATAACAGTTTCCACTCTAGTATTGGCATGGCTCCGTTTGAAGCCTTATATGGGAGGAAGTATAGATCACCCATAGGTTGGTTCGAGGTGGGTGAAGCGGCTATGAGTGGTCCTGATTTGGTATTCGAGGCTATGGAAAAAGGTAAGTTGATTAGGGAAAGGTTGAAAACTGCGCAGAGTAGTAAAATTCATATGCGGATGTTAGAAGGAGAGACCTTGAGTTTGAAGTTGGTGACCTAGTGTATCTGAAAATTTCACCCATGAGAGGGGTGAAGAGATTCGGAAAGAAGGGAAAGTTTAGTCCTCGTTATGTTGGTCCTTACAAAATTCTTAACCGTGTTGGTAAGGTAGCTTATGAGGTTGAGTTGCCTTCCGAGTTGTCCTCTGTTCATCCAATATTCTATGTATCCATGCTTAGAAAGCATATTAGCAATGTTGTGGTAGTGGATTCCTCTGTGAGTGCTGATATTCAAGAAAATCTTTCTTTTGATGAGATTCCTGTTGAGATTCTTGTTTTCAGTGTCCGAAGACTAAGGAACAAAGAAGTTCCCTTGGTCAAGGTGTTGTGGTGAAACCAATCTGTTGAGGGTGCAACTTGGGAAGCTGAGGTGGATATGCGATCCAAGTACCCGCACCTATTTTTTGCGAACTCTGATCAAGCCGAAGGTACCGTTCCTTTCTAAATCATGTACTTTTGATAAAAGTTGCAGCAGTTCAACTGTCATTTATTATGTGTTCAGCTGTAGTTTCTTGAATTTATGCATTCTATGTTGCATTAGGAGTGAGAAACGATGTGGTGATGAGTCTAACAAATAGTTTCAGCTGTATGCTCTATTCCCTTTCTAATATTATCATGTCTAGCGTCATTCGAGGACAAATGTTTCCAAGGAGGGGATGATGTAATACCCCAGGAAATTTCTTGTTGAAATTTTGTGCGAAAAAATTTTTGCATTCTATCTTCTAGAATGAATTATAAATTTTTTCGTGTGGAATGTCTTATATTATGACCCACCATTACGTACAGTATCGAATAAGCTTTCCAAAGATATATGGATCATCCAAAATGGACACCCGAGCGACAATTTATGAACATTCCGATCGAACCTTGAATAGTAGTGAACAGTAAAACGTGCAGGAAAAAATACTGAGGCCTGGCGTATTTTTACTCCAACTTTAAACGATCATAACTCCTTGTACATAATAATTTGGGTGATCTACTATATATTAACGGAAATCTCTGCAAATCCTCTTACTAATGAAATTGGTTTCATCCAATTTGTCTATCGAAGCAAAAAGTTATGGTCGATCTACTTCAGCCTATCAAAAGAAAATTTTTGGGTCAACTTCAAACAATCATAACTCCTCGTACACAATGATCTGGGTGAGATACTATATATCAATGGAAAGATATGAGAGTCCTCATTCTAATGAAATTAGTTTCATCCAATTTAGATATCGAAGTAAATCGTTGTGGTTGATCTACTTCAAACTATCAAAACAGTCCACCAAAGGACAGATTCGAGAATTATTTGATTTTTAGGGGCGTTTTGGTCATTCTCCCTCACCCAAAATCCGTTCAACCCTATTTTAAAGCCTATTAGAAGCATTATATGTTATATTTCATCAAATTCCCTCAAAAAGAAAACCCTAAGCTCCTACATCCAACTTCAAGAACCTCC
>NC_061122.1:121458868-121478149 GCF_002878395.1 Capsicum annuum | reverse complement strand
CAGTCCACCAAAGGACAGATTCGAGAATTATTTGATTTTTAGGGGCGTTTTGGTCATTCTCCCTCACCCAAAATCCGTTCAACCCTATTTTAAAGCCTATTAGAAGCATTATATGTTATATTTCATCAAATTCCCTCAAAAAGAAAACCCTAAGCTCCTACATCCAACTTCAAGAACCTCCAAAGTTCACCATTAATTCTGCAAATTTATTCAAGATTCCAAGTTCCTAGTTCAAGAACTTCAAGAACCTCCAAAGTTCACCGTTAATTCAGCAAATTTATTTAAGATTCCAAATTCATAGTTCAAGAACTCCAAGAACCATCATTCAAAGGCACGATTAACATCTCAAAAACGAGCATCAATCTAAAGTTCATCATTCAAGGTATGTGGGGTTTTTCAACAAGAACTATCTTTCGTTCTTTTGCCCAAAAGTAATTTTCTTTACAAAGGCATGATTTTTATTTGATTTTTTACGAATTTGAAGCATGAACCCATATCTTATGATGATTATTATGAAATCTTGATGTTTATGATTTTGAAAGATGAATTTACATGTGTGGAGATATAAAGCATGAATCTTGAACGATATTTATCATGATTTTGCTATTTGGATCGTGAATCCCCATTGAAAATTGTATTTTTTTAGAAAGTGTGTGTTATAAGCACGTTGATGTTGAATATTTGAGATATTTTGAATGATTTGACCTTTTGGTCTTAATGGAGTTGTTTTAAACTCGAGTATGAAAGAAATCCACAACGTGGTTGATTTGATAGATAGGAAGCATCCGGGAGAAATCTTTAGCACCAAGTGGGAGGTATAAAGCAATCTTACTTTCCTAGAACTACGTGCCCCTGTAGGAGTGAGCCTGAGGCTGATTTATATAGTGATCGCTAGTTTGTGTGGATTTTATATCGATAGTCCTACTCCGATGGCAAGGATAGGACGGCTCTCCCCAACGTGGATTGTACGTTAGAATCCATGTAGCTCACATGGTTTATGTCGGTTATAGGATCTCCCAGTGTTGTGTGTTTCCTTGTGTCTATGGTGAATGGTGAAGTGATTTGAAAGTGGAATTGTGATAGTTATTCTTTCAAAAGATTTAAATGATATTTACATTATGAGAATTGATATTCTTGATGAACTGAAAGTGATTGACAAATTATATGATGACTCACATGTGTTATTGTACTTATTTCATCCTCTCATGATTATGATGATTTTCTTTAGGCTATGTGAGTCTTTCATACATCCTGCATATTTCTTATAAATATATTGATGATGATGTTTATAAAACTGCATACATCCCCATATACTCAGTTCCTTTCCATAGTACTGACCCACATCTTTGGATGTGGGCTGCATTTTCTTGGAATGTAGGTTCAGGAGCTCAGTTCCAAGTTCGACAGTGATTCTTTGGGCACGCTATTCTATATCCTCTATCATGGTGAGTCCTCATGTTCCGAGGACGTGATGTCTGATGTTGGTTTCATAGAATTATTTATATTTGATACTAAGTATGAGTCAGTTGGGGCATGTCTTAATGGCTCGCTGGTTTTATTGATTCTCTTAGAAGCTTGTCAGACTAGTATAGATATTTGAAGTTGACTAATAAGTCGTATTTTGTTATCTTTCTGAAATTCTTTTATTCTTGGATGATGATTACGTTGTTGATATTTGAGGGTTATTTATGAAAACCCCGTTGATTCGTGTTGAACTGAATAAAAATGGCTCAAAGGGTTAGCTTGGGGCTACTCGTAGCCTCAAGCACCATGTGACGCTCCGGGACTCAAATTTTGGGGCGTTACAATACATCATACAGATACATGTTTTAATTAAATTGATTTGCACGTTGTAAAGGATCTAACGGCTAAACTAGCATTAAAACAACAATTAAGCTATCTAATTATGGTAAAAATAAAATAATATCCCACAATGTATGGTAATTAGTTTGTTATTCCACTATTCTAAACACGAAACTTTCCATAATCTAATTGTATAACCTTTCCAGATCTTTTTCAAATTGCAAAAAGTTCATGCGACCTGTTCAAAAAAATCAGACAACCCTTTTTTTATTTCTTGATTTTGTTTGAGTAATTGCAATGAATATTTCAATGTTTTGTTACGTTATTCTAATGTTTGGGTTAACGATATCAACTATGAAGGCTATAAGAGCGATGAAATCGTGGTTAGTGAACATGTATGTTATGATAACTTAATTTCGATAATTATTGTAGAACTGGAAATTGATGAAAGCAGGAAAAAAATTGAGGCTCGTTACATAGTTGATGGTAATGCGGCACCGTTGTTGATTCGTAACGAGATGGGTGTGAAGCTTTATATCGAAATTAAGAAAAGTGAGCATGATTTTGGGACGTATCCACTTATCATCACTACATTAGATAAGTCTGCTAGTGAATTATTGTTTGATGGGAAAGTTGGTGCAGTAAGGTATTTGAAAAATTCATCCGAAAAAGTTGCGGAATTAATTAGTTATAAATCTAATTATTCTGATCCTTTGCCTTTGTTCGATATGAAGGGGAACAAAATCATTATTGATTGCAAACATAATGATGTTAAGGTTGGGCAAATCCACAAGGACAAGTGTACTCTAATTTCAGTTATGGAAAGGTATGCAGTAGAGCATTCCTTTAATTTCTATGCAAAAAGATCGGACTAGAAAAGGCATGTTTCGCCTTTAACGTATTAATTATTGTTAATTATCTCTACTTTGATGAATTATGTATCTAACATTACATAATTATTGTTTTTCATAAATTTATTGTAAGGTCGAGATACATATTTCTGTGCGCATGATACATTTTTCTAATATTGTATCTGAGGTTCTATAGTTGTATTTAATTATGTATCTCGTTGTGTTTTAGTTTTATCTATATGAACATACGAAAGATACATAATAGTATTGTTATAGATACATGTTGTACACGTTTGTGCAGTTTATGCATCTATTTTTTTTTCCAGTACGTGAAGAAAAATATGCTGAAGTTTAGTTTTCATTGTTACAGTTATGTCCTAAGATGTTGTTTGGAGGATTGTGTTTGGATATTTAAAGCATCATGCCGGTGGGGGACTGAACTCTTTAAAGTTAAATTTATTCAAGATGTCCACACATGCCCGTTGAAAGATCAAGTTTTTACGAAGCTTCAAGCTACAGTTGGGTTTGTTAGTGGTTTTGCGGCTCTAAAACTTGTCAATTATAGGAAAATACAAGTCGTTACCGACTTATTTGTAAAGACTATTTTCAGGTGTTATCTCAACATCCCTCTGTCAAATTATATTAGACAATTTAGGTAATTTTAGATATATCCAATAGATACATGTAGTTAGTAGACTAATTTGCTTAAATCAAGAGATGTAATGGCTAAATCTCCATTAATGTAGCAATTAACCTAACCAATAATGGTAAAGGATCAATAAAATCCCGCATAAATAGGTAATTTGTTTCTTATTCCATATTTTTAAACAAAAACTTTTCCATTATCAATTTCCAGATAGAATGACTTTTTTTTATTCTGTTTGACAAACTTGCACATTAAGAATCTTAGGTACTTTCTTAAGAAACGGTGAATATAATAACTATTTCAATTTAACAAATTCATATGAAAATAGTTAGATGAACGATGCATGGTGAAAAAGCCAATAGATTGTACAAGTCAATGTTGCGAAATTAATAATAGATACAAGCTTAAATAGATTGTATCTCTTGTTAAATATATTTTGTGCATAGTGTAAAGCCTATGTACTATAAATACGTGAATTACTTATTTGTATATATTTATTAAAAGAGATACATAATAATTTATTTGAGATACAAAATAACTAATATGTATCTCACGTAACGTAGCAAAAAAATATAAAAGCATTTCTTTGTAACATATAACTAAAACGTATATCAAAACAATAATATATCAGAAACTGCAATAGTCATATGTAAATAATCCTGATAAAGCAAAACTAGTTTATAATCAAAAGAGCTAATGTATGTTTTTGTAAATATTCCAAAATAACCAACAGTTAAAGCATTTACTAACATCATCAAATCTTTTAATTTACAAAAAAAAAAAAAAAACTCAACATTCAGAACACAGTATTTTGTTGTTGGTATGAAGCTGCTCCTTGGTCTCGGTGGATCATCATTTTTACTAAAGTATCCACTCTCAGCCTTTAGAGACCCATACTTGCACAAAAGTGTTGCATATCTCAAACGATGGTATTGAGCATCAATACTCGAAGATGGTATGCCTAATCCCTTGCTCAGATACTCGGCAAACACAACTACAAAAATACCACAATCCCTGCATAGTGATTACTAATTGAATTAAAAACACATATATGCTTGTAGCCGAAAACCATAGATACAAATTGTATCAAATAAAGAAAATAACAAGACACCAGTATTAAGACAACTTTAATAGATACATACATGTACATTAACACAGAAATATAGATACAAATTGTATAAAATGTATCTGTTGTTTTAAACCTATGTTTTACACCTACAAAGTTGTATAAAAATTGCATAGATACATAAACCAGCATTAACACAGAACCATAGATACAAAAATATATAAAATATATCTGTTGTTTTACCCCGATGTTTTACACCTATAAAATTGTATAAAATTCTCATAGATACATACACCAACATTAACACATAACCAGTAAAACAACGGTTGAAATAACATGTATCTATTGGTAAGCTTATTTCATGAAAAGTTAAACAACACGAGATACATATAAATGCATAAATAGGAAAAGATTGATACAATATAGTACAATATGTATCTATAAGCGTATAAACATGTATCTATTGTTACGTTAATTTCAAAAATATTTAAAAAATAATAGATACATATAAATTCATCAACAAAGCACCAGTTATACAAGAGATTGAAAAACGTATAAAGCATGTCTAAATATGTATCTCGGCCAAATATTTTTCAGATCTGGACATGCACCTTTGGAAGCTCTTCTCTTGAAATAACTTCAACAAGTCTTCTTCTTTTAGCAGGATCTTTACTTCCAGCGCTTTTAAAACCACTTTTCTTAGAAACTTGAACTTCTTTTTTGTTATCCTTCTTGAAATGTTTTTTCCCGCAACTTCTACATAATATGTGGATCATTTCTATGCTTGAATCTATTTTCATCAAAATCATGAGATTCGTAGTCAAAACTGCCAGGAATAAAGTAATTAACTTCTTCATTCGGTTTGATAATGTCTAATTGAGAGATTCCAAGACTAAAAGATGGTCCCGAATCTCTATTTATTATGTTAATTCAAAAAAAGTAGTTTGAAAAAAATGATAATAAAAAACTTCGTTCAACAATAACACCGAAAAATCACTTGTAAAAACAGTCCCCAAAAAAATTTTTTTGAAAAAAAATCGCCATATAAGATTAGAAGAAATTGAAAAAAATTTTAGGGAAAAAATTTGCCTTAATTCAAAATTTTGAATCAGAGGAAAAAAAAATAATTGAAATCATCCCCTGAATTAATGGGGTAGATGGTGGAAGAAGTCGTTCTTAATTTGGTAGAGAAATGACGTATGATGAGGAGCCTTTAACTTGTATCTCAACTTTTAGTAACAATAGTAAATGTTGGGATATAAGTAATATTTTTAAAGTGGAGGGATTTGTAGTAGTTTTGAAACTTAAGTTGTTCTTTTAGGTAATTTTTCCTAACTTTTTCAATCCAAAAATTGAAATTTTCATATCCAATCTGAATGCCCTGTACTCCACCCCGGGTGATTTTTCGATATTATTTTTGGGATAACTACATATCTTAGCAAACATAGATTTCTAATTACCTTATTTAGCCTAAGTTTTAATTAATTACAATTCATAGTCTCTCTCATGTATTTTTTCTCTTTTTCTATTTTCTATTATTCTCCTCTTTCTTTTTCCCTTTTCAGTTTTTTTTCTTCATTTTTTGTTTTCCTTTTTTTGTTGTTCTTTTTCTTCTTTTTTTTTCTTTTTTCACCTTTTCTTTTTCTTTTTCGTATTTTTCTTTTTTTCTTATTTTTCTTTTCATTTTTTCTCCTCTTTTTTTCTTTCTTTTTTTTGTAATTTTTCTCTCATTTTTTCTCCTTCTTTTTTTTCTTTTTATTTGTGTGAACTAGCAAACACAAATATAAGTGCGAACTATAAAATAAAAATACAAATGTGAATTATAACATACAAATATATATGTGAAATATAAAATACAAATACAAATGCGAATTATAACATACAAATACAAGTATGAACTATAAAATACAACTACAAATGCGAACTATAACATACAAATACAAATGTGAACTATAAAATACAAATACAAATACAAATGTGAACTATAACATACAAATACAAATGTGAACTATCATTTGTATTTTTCTAATTATTAAAAAGGAACAATTGATTTTCTTTCTACTAATACTTGTTTGTATTTATTGATACAAATAAATACAATTCAAATTTTTATCCAAATACAATATATACAAATACATATTGTATTTGTATTTGTAAAATTATTTGTTTATAATTGTATTTGTACCAAGTGATATTTGTTTATTTACAAATATGAATGATAATTTTGATACAAATATAAAACGGTACTTTTGTATCAAATGATACATTACATATTTATATATTTTAGAACCAATAAAATACAATTGATGCATTTACTTATTTGTATACAAATACAAATGATAAATTGTACATAGTCACGGCTAAATACAATATGCAATCAACTTACAAATACAAAAATAAAATAATTCCTTAAAAATAAAAAGGTATCGACGAAAATAGAATACAAATACAAGTATAATCCAAACATAATCTAAATATACAAACACAATAAAATCATAATATAAATATAATTCAATATAACATGCAGTCAATTATAAAATACAAATACAAAACAGTTCTTTAAAATACAAGTGCGAATTATATAAAATATAAATGATGGCGCAAACTAACAAATA
This sequence comes from Capsicum annuum, assembly GCF_002878395.1. NCBI lineage: Eukaryota > Viridiplantae > Streptophyta > Magnoliopsida > Solanales > Solanaceae > Capsicum > Capsicum annuum. The sequence goes on along the minus strand of NC_061122.1, from coordinate 121,471,168 downwards.
CAAATACAAATATAAATACATGTGCGAACTATAAAATACAAATACAAATATGAACTATAAAATATAAATACGAGCGCGAACTTTAAAATATAAATACAAATACAGTTGTATCAATGAATACAAAAATATGAATGATGGTATGACTACAAATACGATAAACATTTGTGGTATTTATGTTATCATCCATCACTTGCGTGCTCGACTATTCATATTTTTTAAAAATATAAAATAGAACAAAAAAATGATAAAGAAAATAAGTACAAAAAAAAAATTAAACAAGAAAAGGAAAAGAGAAAGAAAAATAGAAGTTAGAGATTAAAGAGAGAAAAAAATAAATAATAATAAAAATGGAAAAAAATAGAAAAAAAAGAAGAAGAAAAAAGGGGGAAACACGAAAAAGAAAAACAATAATGGTATTGTTTTTGGAAAGACTAAATATATAGTGTATTTATATTGTTTATGAATGCACCACTGAGTAAAAGTGAATACAACGGTTGAGAATCGAATACAACAGCTATAAATGGTAATTATGTAAAATGTGGTTATGAAAGAGGGGTTTTATAGCAAAGCGCCGCTATTTCTAAAAGATCCCCATTATTTTTTGACAATTTATTTAAAACATCTACCCAAAAGAAAAACAAAATCTAGTTAAAAGGATAGACATGTGACCTTTTTCTTGGTTTAGCGCATTAAGTAATTTCTTTTCTGTCCCGGAATCTCTGCAAGCCCGTTGTTTCACTCTATTGATTGTTTAAAGATTAACGAGTTATTATTTCTTTCATATTATTTTTCCTTGTTATTTAATTTTTGTCTATTTCTCAATCTTAAATTCTCAAGTCATTTCATTCAGATTTCTTGTTGGTTCATATGAATTCCTCTGTTTCCTTTCTCCAGCAGTTTTCTTGATCAAGACAATCTATGATTCTATAGCACAACACTTAGACATTGTAGGAAATTGAAAGAAGTTTGAAAGAGAGATTGCGAAAAATTGAATAAATAGTTGAATTTGAATTATTGAATTGAATAACTTGAATGAATTGATTATTATTGAATAATATTGATTATTGAATTGAATGAATATTGAATGTATTCAATTTAATGAATACTTGATGAATATAATTGAGGTACAATGTCTTATTTATACAACTAATTAATCATCTAAATAAGGCAGAAGTCTAAATAAGGTACAAAATAATAAAATGTATCACTCTTAAATAAATAAGATAGGATACACTCCTAAATAAGGTACAAAATATTAGAGATATATACTAAATATTTACCTAGGATGTACACAAAGGAATAAAATCATATCTAAGGATTTTTTAAATTTGAGTCAAAATCAATATGTTGATGCAGTTGAAACCAAGGCTGGTCCAAGCTATTTACAGATGAATATACAGTGAGATGAAACAGGTGAATCAATCAATCCAATAAATAGATACAACAATATTCCAATAGATTGGCAACCTGTTGAATTGGTTATTTCCTTTTATTTTTCTAAAGATTGACTCAAAATTGAAGATAGGGGCATTTTAAGGAAATAAGATGAAATCATAATCGACTAGATTGGGATGGAAAAAATAGCTAGAAGTATGGCATCATTTGACATGAGAGACACTCTCAGAAAATCAATGCCAGACATTTGAAGGACCCTTGTATTTGCCTCTTCTCAATGGACTAATTTGCATTGTCACAGAAGCCACTAATGGGGCATTGGACTTAAACTTGCTAGGCAATTGGATGAGTCAGGGGCACATCTTTTCATGGCAGTGAGAAATAAAAATCTTGCTCATCAACTCGTCCATAAATGGCGAAAAAATAAAACTGACTCAAGGCCCCTAAACATTGATGTTTTGGATCTTAATTGTTAGATAACGGATCATGGGTCGCCCATGTGGATCAACCCGACTCGACCCATTATTTATTTATTTTTGATTATCTGAAAAAAAAAAGATAACAGAGTAACCTATTGATTTAAAAAAAAGGTGGGAACAATTACTCAACAACTGTTCACCCGCCCAATTTCTTTATACGTATTCTTCTTCTTCAGGTAACAAAAACTAAGAGAACAAGATCAGAAGCAAAAAATACAGTGCATCTAGCATAAACACTAAGAGAAAAGAGCATTTAGTTTGTGACATCAAAGCTTTGTTTCCAATAGATTCAAGGCAGATTTGGAGCAATTTTTTCGGTAGCAAATTCAACACTTTTTGCAACAAAATATCAAGGTACACACTGATTTTGCTCCATAATTTACTAATAATGGCATCAAAGCCAGGTTAAATTTCTCCATTTTGCATGATTTTAATGTCGAGTTTAAGTGTAACTCTTCGTATTATTGAAAACGGACATACCTGTTAGAAAGATAGCATAACCGGTTGTAGATCGAGATTTTGGTCCCGACAAAAATCAGACTGACAACCTTTCAATCTGTCATATGCGCTACCATTGCGCTACAGATCTGTAATTCTTTTTCTCTTTTGTTAAAGAACAGAGAGATTTTCTTTTGATAATTATTAAAAAAAGGATAGAAGAAGAAGAAGTAGTATAACAAGATCAATTTTCATGGTAGAATAGATCTGTACAAAGAGAATTTCTTCCATATCCTTCAATTTTTTTAAGAAATAATGAAGAGATTCGTTTGTTTGTTTTGAGAAGAAAAGTGAAGAATGAGTATTTGGTCATTCTGTTCGATGGAAAAGTAAATAAAACAAAAAAAAATTCTCTGCACATGCATGTTTAGAATGGTGGGTCATTCTTATAATAACAGAGGCTACTTTTATTAATTTATTGTAAAGGATAAAAGGGGTATTTATATATTGTTAATGGTTTCTATTTACTAATACTAAAATAGTATTAGTGTACTGTTTATGAGAGTTGCAAATAATTTTTTATAAAAAAGGGGACATAATTTTTTTTTGTGGAATTGTGTAACCACTTAAATTATTTTTGGGACATTTTTGTGATTTAAATATGTGTTTAAATTAATTTTGATATAATTTTGTCTCATTTAGTCCCTAATTTATCCTTAACAGATTTTGCATTCTACTAATAAATTGTGACATAAGTTGTCGCATTGAATGGATAACCATTCTTATTGTTTTTTGTTTCTTATTTCAGATATGGATGAACGGGGACAAACTCGAATCACTTCACGTGGGAGTTCAGGATGTCGAGCAAAGAAATAAAGTGGAAGAGCACGTTCTTGAAGGACATATTTTCGAGGTCGTGAGATTATACGAAATGATATCCCAGGGCGACACAAAATCTATTACGAATAAAAGGACTTTGTAAAGGAAAAGATAGAAGAAACTAAAAGAATTCAAGTCTTTTAAGATGACCCCAAACATTACTGTTGGTAGTTTTATACATCTGCTTGAAATGAAACGTGTAGAACTGGAAAATTATGTAGAAATCTCAGATTAGGAAGCATTAGTAATTTTAACAAATTCTCTCCGTGAACTATGAAATGAGAGATTAATTGATGTTTACCACGATATTTGGCCTAGCGAGCCTTTTTGGGTGTATATAAATCGTCTCGAATATTTGTGGGATGACTTTTATCTTTAGATTGACTTGTAACATGAAGTTATTTATTAACTTTATACTATATATATTAAGTTGTTTATCTCCTTTTACATGAATATTATTTATTTATTTGAGTTTAAAATGGCTTAATTAAAAGCTATCATTTTATTACACGTCAAGAAATTAATTTCTAATTTGGGTCAAGTATTTAGTTTGTATATGATGATTGGATTCTTAAGTGTCCTTTCAATTTTACACTAAATATGAAATCTTTAGGCAAAATAATTTGCTTAAATGTGTAATTTGCATGCATAATTGATAACACACTTGCGTAATTATCTTTTAATAACAGACATGGCATCAAAAAACATAACTGTTGACTTGAACAAAGGAGAAAAACTAAATGGAGACAACTACGATATTTGGAGTCGTAAGATGTGGTATGTACTGGAAGAGCAAAACACTCTTGAAGGTATTCACCATGTCTTAAGTCTACCAGAAAAGGGCAATACTGCACAACACAAAAGAGACCTTGAAGCTTATAAGGCTTGAAAAAAGACTGATTCCATTTCACGTGGAATCATTGTAAGTTCTGTGGTTGATAACCTGATATATGAGTGTGAGGAATTTTCTACTGTGAATGCCATCTGGTCACACTTGCGAGGAACATATGGGGGTACTTCTGTCACCCACCTCAAATAGCTGACTATCAAATTTGGCACTTATAAGAAGCATCATGATCAGAATATCAAACAACACCTTAGGGTGATGTCGAATATAATAGCTCAACTCAAAAGTACTGTTCACGCTCTTTCGGATGATCAGCAGGTTCAAGCAGTGATCCGATCACTTCCCAACAGTTGGGAACACTTGAAGGTCAACTTAACCCACAATGACAACATCAAAACTTTTTCTGATGTTACCCGTCATGTTGAACTTGAAGATAAGCGGCTTAGTTTCGCTAAAGTTGCTTCTAATGTCTTTATGGCAGAATCAAGTCGTAATAACTCTTCAGGATTCAAGCGTAAGAAGAAGTGGAAAAAAAACGGGAAGGGTAAAGAGACCGAAGAAGGACCTTCTGAGTAAAAGAACAAGCCAAATTCCAAAAATGGAAAAAAGTTTTTCAAGAAGAAAGACAAGAGCAAGATTAAATGCTACAACTGCCAAGTTCTGGGGCATTTTACTCGTGAATGTCCAGGGGAGAAAAAGGTAGCATTTCTAGACGCATATCTAAGTGCTACATATGTTTCTAGAACTGCTTTATTAACTGAATCTTATCCTATGTGGATTGTAGACTCAGGAACCACTGACCATGTGAGTCGAGATCGAGAAGGGTTTATGGAGTTCCGTCGAGTTTCACCTAGATTAAGGTGGATCTATGTAGGAAATAATGCAAGACTTAAAGTCAAAGGGATTGGTACTTGCAAAGTAGATTTGCGTGGACGCCGGTCTTTAATACTGCATGATATCCTATATGCTCCAGAAATTTGATGAAATTTAGTGTCTGTGTCTGTTCTTTTAGATGTTGGTTTTCATTTGTTCTTTAGTCGTAATTGTGTAAGAATTACTCTAGATAATGTTTTTATGATTTTGGAAATTGTTATGATCGCTTTATTATTTTAGATTGTAATCTTTCAACTTATGACTATTATGTTGACCGTTGTGTAATGACATGTTATTCAAGTAATAATGATGTTGATATACTTACTTGGCATGCTAGATTGGGTCACATAGGGAAAGACCGAATGAATAGATTGGCAAAGGAAGGACATCTAGGTTCTTTCTCCAAAATTGAAATGCCAACTTGTCAAAATTATCTTGCCGAAAAGATTACACGTAATATTTGGGAAGACTAAAAGAGCCGAATTCCCATTATAATTAATCCATTCTGATATTTGTGGTCCAATGAATGTGAGGGCAAGGACTGGTGCTTCATATTGCATTACATTCATTGACGATTTCACGCATTTTGGTTATGTCTATTTGATATCTCATAAATCAGAAGCACTTGAATGCTTCAAAAGATATATGAATGAAGTTAAGAATCAATTAGACAAAAGTATAAAGGCATTAAGAACTGACAGAGGATGTGAATATCTGTCAAAATAGTTTGAAGAATTGTGTATTGAAAAGACATTATTAGACAATTGACTACTCCTTATACACCTCAACAAATTGGTGTAGCCAAAAGAAGGAATAAAACATTGTTGGATATGACAAGGTCTATGATGGCGTAGGCAAATTTACCAATCTCTTTCTGGGGAGATGCATTATTAACTACGGCCTACATATTGAATAAAGTGCCTTCTAAATCAGTATCTTCTACTCCTTATGAACTATGGACTGGTAATAAACTAAACTTTAATGATCTGCGACCTTGGGGTTATGCTGCATATATTAAAGATTGTTTTGGTAAGTTTGGAAAATTAAGTTTAAAAGGAAAGAAATGTATCTTTATAAGATACTCAGAACACTCCAAAGGATATATGTTCATCGGTGAATTGGAAGATGGAAGTACTACTGAAATTGAATCATGAGATGTCACATTTCTGAAAATAATTTTTCAAAAAGGAATGAAATAAAGAAAAATGAGACTCTTTACGAAATGTTGAATCTAGATGATCAAATAATGTCACAGGACATGCTTGATAATTTAATTGATCAAGAAATGATTCTTGGTCCAAGTGGGAGTCATGAATCCCAAAATTCTATTAAGGAATCTGAACTTCAATTACGTAAGAGTACCAGAAAAGGTATACCTAAATGATCTTATGAGATTGAGGATTATATTTTCTTGGTATCTCTAACAGAATTGGATTAACCTCATTTTGTGACTGAGGCTTTATCAAGTCTTGAAAAAAATGAAGAAGAATTAGAGTCCATGAAAACCAATAAAGTCTGGGATCTAGTTGACCTTCCTACGGGGCGTAAAGCTTTTGGGAACAAATGGATTCTCAAAGTCAGACGCAAATCAGATGGATCAATAGAAAGGCACAAAGCACGGTTGCTGGCAAAAGGTTTTACTCAAGAAGCTGGAATAGATTATGAGGAAAATTTTTCCAGTTGTGAAATTTACCTCAATTCGATTGCTTTTAGCTATAGTTGCACGTTTAGATTTTGAATTACATCAAATGGACGTGAAGACCGCTTTTCTCAATGGAGAACTAAATGAGGAAATCTACATGGAACAACCTGTAGGTTTTGTTGTTAAAGGCCAAGAAAAGAAGGTTTGTGAATTAAACAAATCAATATATGGCCTAAAGCAGTCTTTAAGGCAGTGGTACCTGAGATTTTATAAGAAAGTGATTTCATTTGAATTCACCATGATCGATGAAGACCATTGCATATATGTGAAAAAGTCCAATGAAATGTTTGTGATTCTTTCGCTCTATGTGGATGATATTTTACTAGCTGGAAATAATTTGGAGTATGTAAAAACTCTTAATTCATGGCTTTCAAAGTCATTTGACATGAAAGATATGGGTGAAGCAGACTATATATTGGGTGTTAAAATCCAAAGTGACCGTTCCAAGAAAATTTTGACTCTATCTCAAGAAACATACATAATGAAAATTTTGGAACGTTTTTGAATGAATAGTTGCAAATCCATGGATACTCTTATAGCAAAAGGTGAAACTTTAAGCCTTACAATATAGACATTTGTTATGCCGTAGGTCTGGTTAGCAGGTATCAATCTAATCCTGGAAGAGATCATTGAAAAGAAGTAAAGAGAATTTTTTGATACCTGAAGGGAACTGCGGATTATTCACTATGCTATAGTGGATTCGATTTATCCATAAGAGGTTATAAAGATGTTGATTGGGCTGGTTACCGGTATGATAGAAAATCAACTACTAGTTATGCTTTCTTACTAAATGGTGGTGCAATTTCATGACAAAAGTAAGAAACAAACTTGCACAGCCCTGTCAACTATGGAATCAGAATTTGTGGCTTGTGCATCTACAGTACAAGCAGCTGTTTGGTTGAAGAGATTCTTTGAACATTTGAACATCGCAAAGAATTCTAAGGGTCTCATGATTTTATATTGTGACAATCGAGCGGCTATAGCATAGACGAAGAATCCTAAATATCACAGCAAGACCAAGCACATTTATATTACGTATAACTTTATAAGAGACATAGTAGCAAGTGGAGAAATAATTTTATAATACATTCTTAAATGAGAAATGATACCTGATCCCTTTACTAAGGTGATATCTATAGACTTGTTTGAGAAACATGTTATGGCTCTAGGGTTACGTAGGATATGATTATGTTTATGTATTGTAGATGACTTGATTAAAATTATTATCAATATAAGAATCTTGAATTTATGTTTAATCTCATATGCATGTTAAAATATTTGTATTAAAATAGTGTGTCGCGAGAGTGGTTCTATCACACGAGCAATCGCCTCTTACATCGAGGAACGTGAAGAGAAAAGTTTCACCATAAGATAATAACTTATTTTGTAAAGTCGGATGTGAGTTTCTGTAAGAATATGGATTTGAGACTTATTAAAGAAAGAAACTCAGGTTAGACATTTAGAGGTGTCTAGACCTAGATCTGTATGATGTTGAATGGCTAAAAGAATAAGACACACGCACTAATAAGGTAAGAACATCGTAGCACGTATTTCATACCACGTGTGCTTAGCGACCAATGGGTTAATGGAAGAATAAATCCCTGCTTCTTCATTGTGTAAGACCCTAAAAAGTTATTTTAACTTTTCATTGAAATACCCTTAGACCTTTAACTATTTCTTGAAGTTTTGATTGATGTTGCTACTTTAGCATGTTACTAATAGCCATGAAAGATTTGGCAATGTGGTGCATGTCTAGGAAAGCAGTTGATTTGGAATAGATAGATTCGAGTTGAAAGGAAAGCCGATTAAAATGAATATATTAACTTATTTACACAAGTCGGCTATCACACTAACCATATAAGAGTCAAGTGTAATTGTGCATATAAAGTTAATCATGAACTCGAGTTCACCTCTTTAAGAGGATAAGGGATCATGAACTCGAGTTCACCTCTTTAAGAGGATAAGGGATCGGATGAATAACTACTGAAGTAGTTAATAATGTCTGGGGAATTGTGAGTATTAGTATCCTCATATCAGTAGAGAATTTTTTCCACATGTGATTGGATTCCTAAATGTAGCTTGTAAAACTTTATAGGTAAAACTCGTGATGCTCACAGGTTGCATGAACTATTTGCTGTATGAATTGGTGATTTGTTGATGTCGTACTGGTTCGGGTCATGTCCACCATGTGCGAAGTGGGAGATGTTAGATAATGGGTCATGGGTAGCCCATGTGGATCAACCCGACCCGATCCATTATTTATTTATTTTTTATTATCTGAAAAAAGAAGGTAAGGGAGTAACCTATTGATTTTTTTTAAAAAAAAGGGTGGGAACAGTTACTCAACAACTGTTCACCCGCCAAATTCCCTTATATGTATTCTTCTTTTTCAGGCAACAAAAACTAAGAGAACAAGATCAGAAACAAAAAATACAGTGCATTTAGTAAAAACACCAAGAGAAAAGAGCATTTAGTTTGTGACATCAAAGCTTTGTTTCCACGAGATTCAAGGCAGATTTGGAGCAATTCTTTTCGGTAGCAAATTCAACACTTTCCGCTGCAAAATATCAAGGCACTTCCTAACATTGATCTCTTCTATCTCAAATCGGTTGCAAAATTTGCACAAGAATGGAATTCAAAATCAAAACCACTGCATGTTCTCATCAACAATGCTGGAAATTATTCCATAGGGCAGCCTCAAAAATTTTCCAAAGACGGGTATGGAACATACTTACAAGTGAACCATCTTGCCCCTGCATTATTATCTGTTCTGCTCTTGCCTTCCGTGAAAAGAGGCTCTCCCAGTAGAATTATCAATGTGAATTCCCGTATGCATGTAATCGGCTTTGTTGATACCCAAGATATGAATTTTTTAACCAAGAAGAATAAATTCACGAGTTGAAAGGCCTACTCAAGTAGTAAGCTGGCACAAGTGATGTTTAGCAGTATGGTTCAAAAAAACCTGCTTGCTGATAGTAATATTCATGTGATATGCGTAGAGCCAGGAAGCGTACGCACAAATGTTACTAGAGATCTTCCGAGAATTTTGAATACTCTTTATCAGGAAATGTTCTTTTTCATGTTTGATGCTCAACAAGGTTCAAGAAGTGCACTTTTTGCAGCCACTGATGCTGATATCTTGAAATGTTGTGATAAGTTGAAAGAAGAAAGGTGGCCTGTTTGTGCCTTCATTGGTTGCCATTGTAGAACGGTGAAACCTAGCAAAGAAGCATTTAATGTGGGAACTTCTCATCAAGTATGGGAGAAGACATTGGAAATGGTTGGCCTTCCTACAAATGTTGTTGACGTTATTCTTCAAGGAAAAGAAATTCATTGCCGCTATGGGGCTAACATAGATCAATAAGCATGTAATTCCTAGGTACAAGAAGATTTGTTTTATACTTATTCGTGCAGTATAATTTTTTAAGGAAGTATTTCCTGACACTTCCCGGAGTAGTATGGCCCGTACGTGTTAGATATGACTATCAATAAGAAACATATCGAGGATCTGTAATGATTACTTGGCCTGTGGTTTGGCCATACATATATAAAATTCTTCTAAACTAAACATGAGAAGGTATTTCTTATGGAAGAAAAATTCCTTATGACATGGTACTTTTATGGACTATTACTGCCTGCTGTACTGCATAAAATATGGTACTAACATTGAAAACGGTAAAAACATTTCATTTAACCATATAGTAAACCAAGATTACACAAGTATTTTCCTGTATGAATTTGGTGATGGGTACACTACTACGGGGAAAAGCCATGGCCAACTTCCAGAGCCTACACTCATAATCAATTGGTTTAACTGAACCCATGGAACATATATGTGCGTGGGAAAACCACTAAAATTCTAAGACATTAAAAGTTTAACTCAAGTTTAAATTGTGAATCCCTCTCTCAACTTTACTATAGTTGCTCGCCCCTCAACGGCCTCAACGTGATTGTACCTAGTTTAATTTGTCACATGAATCAATGATAAATATTGCACTTGACAGGCATGCCATGAGCAGTTCACCCCGCACCCCAACAAGGTAAAATCAAATCTTAAGTGTTCTTGTGATCAACTTTTACTTCTTCCATGTAAAAGAAGAGTCCAGCTTCCTACTTACTAGCAATGACAATCTAGCCTAGTTCGGATGCATTAGATGCTAAGGTTACCTCGGCTGATTGCTTAATTTACAAGTCCCTCTGTTTCCGTATGTGTGACCTTAATGGCGAGCACTCTTTACCCTTTGACTTGGCACGAAAGCACGGAAGGGCCAAACCCCATTCCTATTTTAATTTCAAAATATAGGGCTGCGTACCGTTCGTTAAGTATTCAGGAAATTGCATGTCATATATCCAAATATGGGTGATTTTAAATATTTGATCCTAAATAAGAATGTCTTTAAAAACATAGTGTTTCTTACTTTTTAATATACTAAAAGTATCATTTTACCCATTTACACCATATATTTTTATTTTCCATACTCATTTATTTCTCAAATTTTATTTTTTATTTTTTTTATTTTTCCTTTACTTTTATTATTCTACTTTATTTTCAGTTTTTATTTTTTTCTTTTAAATTTATTATTCTATTTTTTATTATTTTGCACTTTTTATATCTTGGGCTTTGCAATTAACTCTTTCGTGATTAATACAATATGTTAGTTGCCAAACTAAAATTAAAAAAATAGGAAGGTAGTAAAAGAAATCATTTTTTTCGTTGAAATTTATATTATATATGTTTTATGTTTTTTTTTCTTTATAATAATGAAACAAAGATGGAAGACCTAACTACTTGTCAGTCAAATTTTAGTTTGAAAATAATCATTAGAATAATGAAAATATCAATTAATTTAGTATTATTTTTGACACCTAATTATAGGAGACTTTAGATATTTGACCCCAATAAGAAATGTCTTTAAAGAATGACCTTCCTTACTTTTTAAGTATAGTACAAGTGTCATTTTTTCTCTCTACACCTCAAATATATTTTTTTAACTTTCCATTCGTATTTGTCACTCAAATTTTATTTTTTATTATTTTCACTTTTTATTTTTTCCTTTAATTTTATTATTCTATTTTTTATTATTTTCACTTTTTTTAAAAAAAAATTATTATTCTATTTTTTATTATTTTCACTTTTTATTTTTTTTTCTTTAATTTTATTTTCATGTTTTAGTTCATTTGTCTCTATCTTTATTTTTTTCTCTTTTTTTTTCTCAAGCATTGTCTATTTTTTTTAATTCATTTGTCTTTAAACTTTATTTTTCTTTTATTTTTTGTTTTTATCAGTTCTCTTTTTTTCCCCTCCCTTTTCTCAAACTTTATTTTTATTTTTTCCTCTCATTTTTTTATTCTCAATTGTTTTAATTCTTCATTTTTTTCTTAATCTTTATTTTTTTCTTTCCTTTTTTTTTCTCACTCTTTTTTTTTATTTCTCTATTTTGTTTGATCGTTTTTTTCTTTTTCAGTTCTCTTTTTTTCCTCTTTTTTTTTCAAACTTTATTTTTATTTTTTCTCTCATTTTTATTTTTCTCAATTTTTTTAATTCTTCGCTTTTTCCTTGATCTTTATTTTTTTTCTTTCCTTTTTTTCTCAATCTATTTTTTATTTCTCTATTTTATTTGATCTCTTTTTTTTCTCAATTTCTATTATATTTTGCTAATAAATAAAAAAATTGAATAATCCGCAAA